>NC_056741.1:699068961-699166461 GCF_019279795.1 Protopterus annectens
TACTTCTTAAATATCAAAGAGAGGCAAGTCATGTGATCACTAGCCCCAGATGAAAAATTTAAAGACATATCCTCATACTATGTATATATTTAAACAGATTATGTTTAAAAATTGCAAGCAATAATAAACCATGCAATGATCAGCACCAAAAACCTATGAAAATTTAGATAGCCTATATATATATATATATATATATATATATATATATATATATATATATATATATATATATATATTGTCTAAGTAGTTTTAAAATACATTCGTATCTAAATACATATATTCTACTCATAAAGTTAAAAAATAAATAAAAAAAACTTTGAATTCTCTTCAACTCTCAAAACGTTTTAACTTTAACATGGGAGCTATGCTAAAACTGGTTCATTAAGTCCTGGGTGTCTGTAGGCTTCAAGTCGCAATTGCCATATTACCTCCTGTCTCTCCAAATATACTGACCAAGGACCTCCCCTCGGATTTCTTCCCTCCTTTTTCTAATACACTAAATTTAAAAGTGTGTTTCTCCAAGTGCCTAAAAAGAGCATTAGTTGTATTTTTCTTCTTTATGTCATAAGTGTGCTCATAAATGCGATTATGCAATCTTTGCTCGATTTTTTCTACACAAAAACCTTCACAATTTAGGCATCAAACCCCATAAATCACCCCCATAGTGTCACATTTATACCTCCCTTTAACTTTGATAGCCTTTCCTTTAATTATTATAGTATCACCCTCCAAAACATATCTACACATACTGCATCATGCACACTTAGTCATTCTTGGATGAATAACCTTTTTAATTACTTTTCTTTCCACCATGTTTTTTATATTCATTTCCCTTCTATAAATAATGGAGGGCTCACTTCCCAATACATTTAATTTACTAATATTCTCACGAAAAATATTCTATTTTTTTTTTTTTTTTTTGCATTATCCACTTAATTTTAGAACTGTCCCTACTAAATGCAGTCACCAGTGTACTTGTTATTCATCCAAGAATGACTAAGTGTGGGCGATGTAGTATGTGTAGATATGTTTTGGAGCGTGATAGTATAATAATTAAAGGGAAGGCTATCAAAGTTCAAGGGAGGTATAACTGTGACACTATGGGGCTCGATGCCTAAATTGTGAAGGATTTAATGTAGGAAAAAAGAGCGAAGATTGTGTAATCGCATTTATGAGCAGACTTATGACAAGAAGAAGAAAAAGACAATGCTGTTTTTAGACACTTGGAGAACTTCCCCGAAAACACTTTTAAATTTAGTGAATTAGAAAAGCTGGAGAGGAATCCGTGGGCAGGTCCTTGGTCAGTATATTTGAAGAGACAGCAGGTAATATGGCAATTGCGACTCAAAGCCTATAGACACCCAGGACTTAATGAACCAGTTAGCATAACCCCCATGTTAAAGTTAAAAACTTTTCAGAGATGAAAAGAATTCAAAGGCTTTTATTTATTTTTTAACTTTATGAGTAGAATATATGTATTTAGATAGGAATGTATTTTAAAATTACTTAGACAATATATATATATATATATATATATATATATATATATATATATATATATATATATATAGGGTATCTGAATTTTCATAGGTTTATGGTGCTGATCCTTGCATGGTTTATTATTGCTTGCAATTTAAAACATAAACTGTTTAAGTACATACATAGTATGAGGATATGTCTTTAAGTTTTTCATCTGGGGCTAGTGATCACATGACTTACCTCTCTATGATATTTAAGAAGTACTCTGTGTCTGAAACTATGTCTGAAGAAGTTTTTAAAGTTTAAAAACGAAAGTGCTAACAACGTATTAAACGTGGTTTGAATATTAGGTTCAGCTATGTTGTTGTCCTTTGGACTTGGCTTTTGCCTTTTGTTTTTATATAAGGAGATAGCAGCATGTAGGTCTTCTATTTTATTCATGACACTGCGGGTATTCATATTTAGTATCAGTAAGTCGGTGGGTTTGTGCTTAGTTGGATAGTGATGGGTGCATATCTTATTAGCAGGGGTTGCTGGCCTGGGGTTAGGGTGAATGTCTCCTCCTAGTAGTAGCCGGGTTGTTATACAGGTGATACTTTTTAGGTATTGGATGATTAGGTAGTGAAATTGTAGACTTGGTTGCTTTTTAGATGGATAGAAGTGGTACATGGGGGGCTGGGTGTATATGGTGGGGTATATGCTTGGGTGAGTGGGGCGATAGTAATGTTGTGGGTTAAGGTTGGGGATTTGAGGTGGATAAAGTGAGTGACTGTGAGGAGATAAGAGGTGTTGATGGTGGCTATGGAGAGACAGGTGAATAGGGAGGTTAATCCCAAGAGGGTATAGTGGAGATGAGACTGGGGTAATGAGACATAGTGGGAGTGAGGTTGTGGAGGTAGAGGAGGTATTTATATCTGGTGAGGGTGTGAGTTGGGTGAGTAGGAGATATGGGTGTGGATATTGAACTGGTAGGTGGGCTGGAGTGGTGGGAAGTGGAAGGGCATGTGTAGATGGTGTTGAGGGATATAATTATTGGATAATGGGAGGATGAAGGGAGGGTCTTTGTAAAAAAAAGGTTACCTATAAATTCAGAGTATGCAGGGGTGGGTGGGAATGAGCCTTCTTCTGACTTCTATTTTTATTGATATTTTTCTTGTTTTTAACATATCTGAAATTCTGTTGGTGTATCCTTCCTACATTCATCTGCTTGATTACATTCTTCCCTGATGCTTGTTTTCCTCCTTATCATCACCTCCCTCAGGAGTTTTAATAATGTCACTCTTTCCCATGACACCTTTCTCTCTTGCCTTCTGAACTCATCCTTGTTACTTTTCTTTTGTCAGTATCACTTCCTTCTCTCTTAATACCTGCTGTTTCTTTTCCTTCACAAAGCTGATATCTCCTTCTGCGACCTTCCCCAACACTGACCAACTCTACCTTCTTGTATGTTACTGTGCTTTTCCTAAACTGTCTTCATGTACTTGGCCTCAAACTCAGTTTATAGGCCAACTTCATCAATCTTTTCCATTTCCCTGACTCTCCTATTCTGCCTCAAGTGATTTATTTCCTCACTGCCAGTGCATTTCACCCCTCCCAAGTTAAGCTTATCTGCCTCTGCCACCCTATGGTATTCCTACCTGCCCCCGACTTCTTTATACTACTTTTCCTGCCCACTTGTTTCCCAGACATGCTTTTGCCTCCCTTCTTGTTGTTTTTCCTCATTTCCTTCTGTCAACTTCCTCCTTGCTCTTTTTCAGCAGCTGTTTCCTGGCTGGTCATCTGTAGGTATGCTTACTCCTGCCTCTCTACTTTGGTTTCCTAAGATTGCCTTCATCACCTTTTACCTTCTCCACCCTTTGTATTTCATTCTTCCTTTACTTCTGCCTCTCTCTCCCCCACCCCCCTCTTTGACATCCACACTTTCCAATTCTTTAGCTTTCCCCACTTGTATACTTCAAGTCTCTTTACTCTCGTTGACACTATGTTTGCCATGATTACACTCCTTGTGCTTCCAACAAAGTTCTTCCCCATTCTTCTGTCCTCTTTTCCTACTTTTCTGTCATACTTCATACTCCATTATATCACACTCATTCCCTTCCTCTAGCTATTATTTCCAAAATGTCAATTGGATTATATTTCTTGATCCAAGTTTCGTCTGTCTTGCCTGTCATACATTAACCCCATCCAGCAACTATGTGCACCATAGTTATAACTTCTGTTTATTAGTATAATATCTATCCTTCCTATGCTGCTATTGCTATGTCATGGACCATGATTTTTATATCCGTATTCTGCTTGCATTTGCCAAGCAAAACATCTACAATTTACAGCTTAAAAACATGTTTACTGTTATTGTACTTAATGTACTTTGTTATGTATCAGTGTCATCAACTTTTATTTGTATTCAGGTTATCATGAACAGCCCATGGCTGATCTTGTTTCAGCTTACATCATATATGATGCATTTGTTCAAAGCCTTATAAGTTGCATCTGACTCCTAGTAATCCATTGGAAAACCACTCCTACCTGTAAAGCTTTCAAGGCAAAGGGGAAAACAGTATGGTAGTAGGTTGCCACATCTTCTTTGCATATCATAAATACATGCACTCATACCATTAGGTAATTTTGAATCCATAATCCATCTTACTACATGTCTTTGGAATATGGGAGGAAGCTGGAGCATGCAGAATAAACTCATGCAACTCACAGATGGCACCCAGTTAATGTTGCACAAAATGTCAGGGTACAATTGTCACAGTGTAAATACTGGATGTATGAAGTTCTTTAGCTGTTGCTTATTTACCATCTAGTGTACATCAAGGGAAGTATGATCATGATAGGCCTGTAATAAAAAAGCAATGTCACGCTGCAATGTAGCTTAGAGCCATCATATGACATATTTTCACATATGAGGTAACATCAATTTAGAAATCAGAGCAGCTTTATTAGAGTATGTATTATCCTCCTCCTTCTGTACAGAACAATGAATGAATTTCTTTACAGTTTATTTACACTTTTTATTTATCACTGACTATGTTACACTACGCTAGTATGCCATGCAGCAGTATATAACAATACACATTACCACGCATGCAGTGGTATTAAGATAAAGCAACTGTAATTGTTTTTAGACGAAAAACGTGACAGGCTAAGTGAAGCATGAAATGTCTTTCAGTAAAACACACACGTTGTATTAAACTGCCTTCAGTATGAGCTTATTAAAAGACTGTGTAAAAAAATTCAGTAAATTTTGCAGCATGTAACACAAACTGTAAAAAATCTATACAACTGTTTTCTGTGAAACTGCAGCAGGTATGTTAACGAGGTTTGTTGCTCCTTGAAATATAATGCTGGGCCGAAAAGTGCATTACTTTATTTGAATCCTCAGCCAGAAAATATATGACTGTGGAAACAGATAGCCTTACATTCAGAATGGGAAAAAGAAAAACAAGAATTAATACCTGGGACATTTTTTAAGTATGGGGGGAGGGAGTTTATGCCTTGCTTTTGAAGCATACACAAGTAGGTTGCAGCCCTGGTCTAAGCCCATGATAGAAGATCCATTGCCTGAGAAATTACACAACTGCAATTTGGACTTGCAAGTTAGGGGGAAGTAGAAAACCAAGTGTATTTTAGCTACCAGTAGTGATAGGCTTATATAAACTCTTTGTTGGAATTCTTTATTCCATTTGTGTAACTCCATTTATTTGATGTTGCTTTGTGCAAGTGTAAAGCTGTTTGTACATTTATGTGTACTAACTGCATTGCATAATTGCATTTATTTCAAGTTGTAGCAGTTAAGTAGCCCATCTTACTTCTCACAAATGTACAGTAGTCCTACAAAGGCAGATAGCGACTGTTTACTTTTTAGAATATCTATGTAGCCATTGATAGCAGTGGGGGTAGTTTCAGCTCATCACTGACATTCTGTCTTGCCTTATATAAGTGGTACATTTTGAGTTATCTCTGCTTAATATCAGAGCTTTGGCCTGCTAACATCTACCTGAAATCAGCTGGACATATAAGTGAATTAAGTACACTTTTATCTGCTCTTTTGCATATAGTACTGTATTTAATTTATTTATTTATTTGTGTTTTTCACTGAATATTAACTCAACTGAAGTTGTGGCTGTCTCTCTAGAGAGTACTTTTTAGAATTTCTGTGTAACCATTGATATCAGTGGGGGGTGGGTAGTTTCAGCTAATCACTGATATTCTGTTTTGCCTTATATAAGTGGTACATTTTAAGTTATCTCTGTTTAATAGCAGAGCTTTGGCCAGCTAACATCTACCTGAAATCAGCTGGACGTATAAGTGATTTTAAGTACACTTTTACCTGTTCTTTTGCATATAGTACTGTATTTAATTTATGTATTTGTGTTTTTCACTGAATATTAACTTAACTGAAGTTGTGGCTGTCTCTCTACAGAATAGTTTTTAGAATTTCTGTTAGCAGTGGGGGGTAGTTTCAGCTCATCACTGACATTCTGTATTGCCTTATATAAGTGGTACATTTTGAGTTATATCTGCTTAATATCAGAGCTTTGGATGGCTAGCATCTACCTGAAATCAGCTGGACGTATAAGTGAATTTAAGTACACTTTTATCTGCTCTTTTGCATATAGTACTGTATTTAATTTATTTATTTCAGTTTTACACTGAATATTAACTCAACTGAAGTTGTGGCTGTCTCTCTACAGAGTGCTTTTTAGAATTTCTGTGTAGCCATTGTTAGCAGTGGGGGTAGTTTCAGCTCATCACTGACATTCTGTCTTGCCTTATATAAGTAGTACATTTTGAGTTATCTCTGCTTAATATCAGAGCTTTGGCTGGCTAACATCTACCTGAAATCAGCTGGACATATAAGTGAATTTAAGTACACTTTTATCTGCTCTTTTGTATATAGTACTGTATTTAATTTATTTATTTGTGTTTTTCACTGAATATTAACTCAACTGAAGTTGTGGCTGTCTCTCTACAGAGTTGTTATATCTTTCGGCTTTTCCCGGTTAGGGGTCGCCACAGTGGAACTCCAGTCCGCTAATGATTGGCAGTAGATTTTTACGTGTCGAGTTGCCAGCCCTGATGCACAACCTTCAACAAAGGTACGCCCATTCACGCATGTCTCCACACAGAAGACACTTTAGCTGAGAATCGAACAGGACAACGTCTTAGTGTGAGGCGACAATGCTACCGCAGCACCACCACCGCAGTTCTGAATTTAAGTACACTTTTGCTTTAGCAGTGGGGGTAGTTTCAGCTCATCACTGACAATCTGTATTTCTTTATAAAAGTGCCCGCCCTTCTTGTAGATTTGTATTTGGATACTCCTTCTGGGCCCATCTCATTTGCTCACTCAACTGAGTGCATTGAGTTCATATTCTGATTTCAGGCACTCCTACTGTGTACAAAGAGAGCATTTGGGAAGGACAACCCCTGTAGCCTCTTAATCCTGCTCTGTTCCCTCCCTCAAAAAAAAAAAAAAAAAAATATATATATATATATATATATATATATATATATATATATATATATATATATTAATTCAGCTGCTCTTACTGTAACTGTCTTAGTTGCTCTTCTGCGTGCTATCTGTTCAGTCGCTCTTACTCTGCACTTATTACTGCTTGTTAGTAGCCTTCTAATTTACTGCCTTCTGCACTTGTTTTTTAGTAATTTGTTAATTTAATTGCATTTATTTAAACCGTAGTGTTGCTACACACTCGGGTGTGCTGGCCTGCACTACAATTTGAATTATATTTACTGCTGTTTTAGCTGCTTTTCTGTAACACACACACAAAAAAAATTCTAAGCTTGTTTCCTGCCTTTTCTGTAACTAGTCAAGTCCAGATACAGACTTGCTGTATCCAGGACTGTTGGTAAGCTTCTGAGCCCCCCAAGCCTTTCTGTGTTGGAGGGAAGCCTTCTAGCTTATCAGTGGGAGTGGTAAGCACTAGGTAGCCTATCTACCATGGGAAGAGTTTGGTTCTGGCCCTGAAATTTTAGTTCACTGGTCGTTTGGGCAGTTTTTCCATCTCTTTCTACTTTCTGGTTAAAAGCCTGTTTTGCGTTTGGTCCCTGCCTTTCCTATAACTAGTGTAGTCCAGGTACACATTTGTTGTATTCAGGACTGTTGGTAAGCTTCTGAGCCCCCCCAAGCCCTTCTGTGTTGGAGAGAATCCTTCTAGCTTATCAGTAGGAGTGGTAAGCACTAGGTAACCTATCTACCACAGGAGTGGTTTCTAGCCCAGAAATTATAGTTTATTGGTCGTTTGGGAAGCTTTTCCATCTCTTTCAACCTTCTGATTTAAAAGTCTGTGTTTGTGCTTGTTTCCTCCCTTTCCTGTTACTAGTCTAGTCCAGGTACAGATTTGCTGTATCCAGGACTCTTTGTAAGCTTCAGAGCCCCCCAAGCCTTTCCGTGTTGGAGGAAAGCCTTCTAGCTTATCAGTAGGAGTGGTAAGCATCAGGTAGCCTATCTACCATAAGAGGAGTGGTCCCTGGCCCAGAAATTGTAGCTATTGGCTGTTTGAGCAGTTTTTTTCCATCTCTTTCAACTTTCTGGTTTGAAAGCCGCACTTGTGCCTGTTTCCCGCTTTTCCTATAACTAGCCTAGTCCGGTTACAGACTTGCTGTATCCAGGATTGTTAGTAAGCTTCTGAGCCCCCAAGCCTTTCTGTGTTGGAGGGAAGCCTTCTACCTTATCAGTGGGAGTGGTAAGCACTAGGTAGCCTATCTTCCATGGGAATAGTGAATTTTGGCCCAGAAATTGTAGTCTATTTGGCCGTTTGGGCAGTTTTCCATCTCTTTTAACTTGCTGGCTTAAAAGCCTACGTTTAAACTTGTTCTCCACCTTTCCTGTAACTAGTCTAGTCCAGGTACAGATTTGCTGTATCCAGGATTCTTTGTAAGCTTCTGAGCCCCCCAAGCCTTTCTGTGTTGGAGGGAAGCCTTCTAGCTTATCAGTGGGAATGGTAAGCATTAGGGTATTCTACCATGAGAGGAGAGGTTCTTGGCCCAGAAATGTTAGTTTATTGACCATTTGGATAGTTTGTCCATCTCTTTCAACTTTCTGGTTTAAAAGACCACATCCACGCTTGTTTCCCATCTTTGCTGTAACTAACCTACTGGGTAGCACTAGAAAGCCTTAAACTGATACAAGCCTTATAGCTTAGAAGAGAGACTTTGGAGTGATTAAGTATCAGTTTTCTGTACTTTCTTGCTGTACTTAACTGTTTTCCGCTTAAACGCAGATTTTCCCACATTTATTGTGATTTAAAAGCTTGTTTTTTTTTCACACATTGTACTTATTTGACTGCCTGCACTTTTAAAAAGTTGTTTTTTGTTTAAATAATTTAACTGTTGTAGGCTACACACTAAAGTGTGATAGCCTTTTCTGATCATTTGTAGTTGTTTTAAGTGTATTTTTTACTGTTTTTGCCTTATCTTTTAAAAAAAACAAAAAAAAAAAAAACAAATTAATTGTTTCCCACCTGTCTAAGCTAGTATAGTCCGGTTTTCAGGCTAGTGCTGAATTTAGGGCTGTGATACTAGTTTCTGAGTTGCCCATACCTTACTTGGATAGTAGGAAGTTTCTCTGTTCACCTGTGAGAGAGGGGAGCTTTGAGCAACCTTTCTGTCCCTGGAGGAGTGGTTCCAGCCCAGAAGTTAGTAGTTTATTGGCCATTTTGGGCTAATTTCTCTCTTTCATTTCCCTACTATAAAAACTGCGTTTGCACGGTTTTGCGCACCGGGCAGTGCCGGTTAGCTACGGTTAAATTATTCCCAGCTCCAGTAAGTCTCCTCTTCAGTTTTTCCCTTGAAACTAGTCTAACTCTCAACCTAAGCACTCAAAAAGCATCTTACAGCCCAGCACTTGCTCAAATCTAACAGCAAGCACTAATATACACTGATTGCCCAGCAGGGCAAGGCTCTTTATTCACCCCTCACCAACCAAGCGACTAAGCAGCTCACACTACTATTCAGGCATGACCAAAGGGCAACTTCAGGTGCACTCTCCAATCCAGCTGGTGAATCTGGGTATCCTGAGGCAATGTTACAACTGCCTCATGTACACAGACAACCCTCTCCTCCTACCACAAAACACTAATATATGCGAGAGATGCAATGATACAGCCAAACTGGAAGCTAAGCTGTCTCCACCCAGGACTGGAACAGACAGTCAAGAGGAGAAGGTTAACACTTGCACCACACCTCCAGCCGCACACAGACCTACTAAAACAGCACTGGCAAAAAATACACATAAATACACAAAATCATATTCGGAGGCTCTAAATAAAAACCTGCAAAAGCATCAGAGACCCCCAAAGCAGACACCCAAACAACTTGCACTTCCCGTCACAAACCAGACAACATATAAAACACAAAATCAGTGTGCCACACAATCAAAGCCCTTAAGGCGAAATAACATATCTAACACACTAGTAATAGGTGGCTCTGTAGTCAGGCACACTGAGGTCCCACTCACTAGGCTGGACAAGCAGAAGGTTACTGTTAGCTGCCTGTCGGGAGCCAGAATCCGCCACATAACACAAGCACTCAGGTCACTCCAGAACAAGTACAAATATGACTCTGTCATTGTTCACGTTGGTGTGAATGACCTCAGACGTACCTCCCTGGACTACATGAAAAGAGACATGGAAGAGCTCTCTGATCATGCAGCCCAGGCTGGTATGACCCTGACCCTGAGTAGCATCCTGCCCTCACCAAGAATGATACCTCAGTATAAAGAAAAAATGATCAATTTCAACAATTGGCTAAGCTTCTGGTGTCATTCAAAGAGGATGCAGCGCCTGTCAGCCTGGGACAACATGCTCGATAAGCCTCGTTGCTTCACAAGAGATGGCTTGCACCTGTCACCCCTAGCCTTTTGAATACTGGCCAAGGCTCTTGCTGCCCCCACAGTGCCTTTTTTAGGCAAGGCTCAAAAGTCAAACCCACCTCCGTAAACAGCACAATTAACAAAAAACTGAGGGTTATGCTACTAAACACCAGGAGTTTAAATCTCAAAATGTATGAGCCCGAAGCACTCCTCAGTATGGAGAACGTCAACATCTGTGCAGTAACTGAAATCTGGTTCAAGGCTCCAGAGAGCACCCCAGCACTACCGGGCTATAACTCATACCACACATTTCGGCCACAGAACACGGACCGAAACACAAAAGGAGGGGGTGTATCCATATTCATCAAGGATACCTACACCTCCAGGTTAGTGGCGCAGCATGATACTTCTGAGATCATCCATGTGCAACTAACATCGGGCAAATTTGCAATGCAAATTGTGGCCTGCTACAGATCACCCTCCATGACCCAGGACCACCACTTCACCTTTCTGGAGACACTGGAAAACATGAAGGTCCTACCAAACATCCTGATATTGGGCGATTTCAATTATCCTACCATTCACTGGGAAAACTACTCGAGTACAAATTCCCAGATCCAGCGCTTCCTGGAATTCATCAACTCAAATGCCCTGGATCAGCTGGTAAACTCCCCTACCAGAGGTGAAAACATATTGGACCTGGTCATCACCAACATGGATGACAGGTGATCCACACCGGAGGTCAACCCATCACTGGTTAGATCAGACCATAAACTAATCACTCTGGATGCCCACACCCCACCACCACACCCAACTAAAGAAACCACAGTAAAAAACTTTTCTAAAGCAAACTTCACCTTACTTAAGACAGAGGTGGTAGGTTTTGCAGCCCCCATGCTAAAGGATAATGCTGCCCAAGATGCAGAAACCTTTACAAATGCACTCTATGAGCACCTACAAGGATGCATGGATTGTGCCATCCCTAGCAAAACCAAGACTCACTCCTCTAAGAGAAGGAAACTAGTTTGGTGGACCCCTGCAATAAACAGGCTATACAATAGAAGGAGGAAACTAGTTCAGAAAAAAAGCAAATCCCAAGAAGGAAAGACATCCCTGATCAGTATCAGTAAGAAACTAAGGTCCCTCATGAAATTATCCATGGCTAACTTCGAAAGAAAAATTGCCAAGGATTCAAACGATAACCACAAAGTCTTCTTTAGCTATGTTAAGTATCTAAGTGGCAACTCGCAGAGATGCACTGAACTAGTGCAAAACAGCACAAAATATACTGAACCTTCTGATATTGCCAACATCCTGGCAGATAGAGTCAGTGCAAACTTCACCCCCCTCCTCACCTCCAAAAGGGCCCACAACAATACCGGAAAAGTGTAGTGTCACAAAAATCACAGACGCACAGGTGAAAACAGCCCTTTCAAAAGCCAAAAACACAGCGTCAATGGGACCAGATGGTGTCCCAGGCTGCGTCTTGCACAAACTACAGAACGAACTAACCCCCCACCTAAACACACTGTTCAACCTCAGCCTCTCCACAGGCTACGTGCCCATAGAATGGCGCACTGTAATGGTTATTCCTCTCCACAAAGGAGGGGCCACAACTGACCCTGGTAACTATCGCCCCATAAGCCTGACTAGCCTGGTCTGCAAGGCTATGGAGCGCATTATCATGGAACTCATTAACAAAGACATTGGGAACCTCCAAACACTTAACCTGACCCAGTTCAGCTTTGTTAAGGGCAGATCATGCCTACTAAACCTGGTTGACTTCTTCAAGACAGTCATCAAGGCCATAGATGAGGGAAAGGTGGTTCACACAGCCTACCTTGACCTTGCCAAGGCTTTCGACACCATTCCCCACCCGGGTATTACAGAAAAACTCACCAGCCTGAACATAAACCCCTACGTCATGAGATGGGTCGCCAACTGGCTTACAGACAGAACTCACACGGTAAGAATAGCTGGCTCCAGGTCCGACACTGAACCAGTCACAAGTGGTGTCCCACAAGGCTCGGTTCTGGGACCACTATTGTTTGCCATATACTTCTCAGAAGTACAGCCAAACACAGGGGGACTATGGCTAACCATGTCCACCGATGACTGCAAACTGGGAGCCATAATTGACTCTCCGACTGACACGGACATCCTTCAAAAGGGCCTTACTGAGATGGACACCTGGTGTCAAAGTCATGGCCTCAAGCTAAATGCCAAAAAAATGCATAGTCATCCCATTTGGGAAAAACAAAACACCCATGAATTACCACATAGGTGGCAGATCCTTAATACAGAAGAGGTAATAAGAGATCTGGGGACCCAGGTAGATAGTAATCTCTCCTTTGACAATCATATTGCCAAAGTAGTTAGGAAATCCTTCTATGTGGCCCATCTAATTACTAAAGGGTTTGCATCTAGAAATAAAGTGGTTATAGTGCCCCTCTACTCGTCACTCATTAGACCTATTATGGAGTACAATGCCCCATTTGGGATGTACCTCACAAGACACTTCCAACAGCTGGAAAGACCACAAAAGTACCTCGCCAGGAGGATTACTGGCCTCAAACATATGTCCTATGCAGCCCAACTGAAAAAACTCTGACAGTACTTAATGGCATATCACTTACTCAGAGGTAATCTCTGCCTGACTTACAAAGCCATGTCCAACTCAGAATTGATGGACATGCTCCACCTAAAGAAATCCAAGTCATTGCGAGCCACGCGCTCTAGTGAGCTAAACCTCGCCACAATAATAAATAGAACATGCTGGAGAGATAGATTCCTGTCACAGAGACTCCCCATGCTTTGGAACAAAATTCCAAATTACATCAGGCAGAGCCCTTCACTAACACTCTTCAAGAGAAACCTTGACGAGTGGATGGGTAACAGAAAATACACCCCTGGGATCACTTCATTGGCTCTGCTTGACAGAGGATCAGTTAATTAATCAATGGAGCAGTGAAAGCTGACACACTCTGGCTAGGCTTATAAATGCCCTCGGGCAGTTAGCCTAGTACCTACTTATGAAACTATAAATAAGGGGGTCAGTTACTTTCATCAAGACAACCCTAACCTCCACCAAGCAGTTATAACAGAATGCCTGATGGTTCTATAATATTACTTGACCTTCACAGCATACCTCTCAACCTACAGACATTCAACATAACAAAGGTCGTTGGAACATAGGTACATCCGGGTAAAAATCTGGATATCTAATTAGCATTAAATTTGAATACAAAATACCACGTAACTGTTCCTGCTTCCGATAGGAATGTGGGATACTACTCAGAAAACACATGGTCAAAAAAGACAAAAAACATATTATCAAAGAAGGAATGTAAAATATATAGACCAGTATATATTGCAAAAATGTTTTACATAAGGTCATTTATTTTTGCTTCAGAAAAAGGAGATGCAAGATGTGTGTCCACTTTCTTTATTGTTCCCTTTAGCATGTTGGTATGGTAGTCTACATCCAAAAATAGAGCATACGGTATAGGGGTAAATCAGGCATAAAAATCAGAATGTTCCACTCTCCACACAAAAATCACAAAGCCAGACAAATATTGTCAAAATACCTAGCTGATCACTGTCAATTTTATTGTAAAAATAGTAATAACATGCTCCTCTGTCCAAATAAGTCGTCACACAGGTTAAAATATTCCAATCAAGTTGCTTCACACAAATCCCAAAGCCAGATAAATACTGTCAAAATATATCTGGTTAATCACTGCCAGCATAAAAAAACACAGTAATAACAAATCTCATGGTGCCATTCCTTTCATTAGCCATCCAAACAAACCATAAAGCCAGAAAATACTGCAAAAAAAAGTATATCTGAGTAATCACAGCCAGTATTATCTCAGAACAGCACAAACAGTAACAACACTCACCTCACCATTCCTACATTTCTGTAGCATGTGCCCGATTTTGTCATGTTTTCCCATCTCAATCTAAATAAAAATAAAATAAACAACTCCATCAAGATGCCTTCACATATAGATTTGAATGTTGTGAGATCTCTACTCCCATGACCTCTCATTGTTTAACCTTGTGGTATAAATTCAAGTTAACTGGAATAGATAGAGCATTGCCTTACCCCAGATTGCTCATTGTGCAGTTGGTACATTTTTTTTAGTAGGGGCACTCTATTTTTTTTATTCTTAGAGCAAAAATAATATATAAATTTCTCAAATAAATAAATGGGAAAAACACCCTTATAAGTATAGCACCCTAGGCGATTGCCTAGCTCACCTATGCTTAAGGCCAATACTGCTCTTCTCATCTGATTAGTTATGACCTCATCAGACTTGACAGCAGCCCTTGTACACATGACAGTTTATCACAGTACGATAAACAAGTTCTAATATTTTGAGGTAGCGCTGCCATTTTGTCTGTCAATTCATTAATGAAGATATTTTTAGCTGCATGTGCCATTTCTACATTTTCTCATTAAATTCAGTGATCTTGTCTGCGGCCACAGGTAACTTAGGTTCTTAGAACTCATGCTCTAACAAGTCCTCTTTTTAGTTCTTGCAGGAATGTTTTGCTCAAGGTATCATAAATGTACATTTATTGTCTTTTTTTTATTCTACTGTTAAGTCACATATTGTGTAAATTAAGTAATATTCTCTGGGCCTTAAACAGAGAGCTCTCCAAATATTTTGTAAGGGACTATGATGTTTCTTTTCCAACAGTTTTGTGATATGTATAGCTATGGAATTTTTTACCTCCATATACAACTGCTAATATTTCATTTTCTGCAAATGAATGTCTTGTTTGAACCTCTGTCAAAGTCCTGGATCTGTATGTTACTGATGTGCCTTTTTGAAGCAATACTGCATCTATATCAGCTTGAATGGCCATAAACCAAGTGTAGAAGGTTGAGTAGAACACTCGAAAAAAAAAAGGTCTGAAGACCAAAACCATCCTTCCTCTGTGGTACTGTTTTATCTGACAGGTTAGGAATGAACTTTGAAAAATATTTTACCATTCCTAGGAAATGAATGCAAATAGACTAGTCTCATGCTTTCTGTCTCTCAACAATGACACCATAGGTTCATAGGCTAAAGACATCCAGGGCTTTTATAAGCCTAGCTGTGCAATTCAACCCAACTGTGTCCCTATTTATTATGGATATTTATCAGAAAGGGTTATGTTCTTGAAGTCATATGGGGGGTATGTTAGCTTGGGCATTACTGTCTCCTTCTATCAGAGACACGGGGGTTAGACCCAGGGTGAATTTCCTATTTCCCATCCATCGGTCAAGGTTACACTTAAATAGGATTTGGGATGAGCTTTGCTTCACATGTATGGGGAGTCTATTTCACAGCACTGGATCCTTTGAGGCACATATCTTACTCACCAACATGCGTTATTTATGTCACAAGCAAAATTTATATCCTTGGATCTAGTGGTTCTGATGCTGTTCATTTTGTGGATGTGCAAAAAGTCTCTCAGAGCTGGATCTGAGGATGCCTTGTGTGCCAGGCATAGATCACCTTTGTCAGCACTCCAACTGTTGCATATGTCTGGTCAGGTACATATTCAAGGGGGCTTTATAGTCAATGATGGGTCTGATAAGGATCGGATAAAATAGCACTATGACTTCCTTAGACTTGGATGCCAAGCCCTTACTTATAAGCTGGGTGACATAAAATGATTTTCTTACTGCCTTGACCACATGTTGGTCAAAGGCCAGATTACTGTCTACATATTTTTACACATCCCTGTCTACTAGGTAAACTCTTGAAGGTGTCTTATTGAAGGATTAATTAGCCTGGGTGGCATTTTTCCCAAAAGGCAATATAATGCATTTCTTGGTGTTCAGTTTTAGTCTGTGGCTTTGGCACCAGTCATTTGTCTGTGTTAGACCCTCTTTTAACAGGTTTGTGTCATGGGGAGAATCCATTATAGCTCTCCATTTACAGTCATCTGTGAACTTGGTCAGCCATGGGCTCTTGACATTAGCCAACTCCAAGAAGCAGATGCCAAATAAGAGCGGTCACAGCACTAAGCCCTGAGATATCCCACTGGTGACCAGTCTCTTATTGAAGGTGGTATCACTGATGCAGACTTCTTGGGTCCTTCCTGTCCATGAGCCAAGCTGGCAATCCAGTGAGTTTTGTGGGGGTTTATGCCCAGTTCAGTGAGTTTGTTAACTATACCAGGGCAGGGTATTGTATCAACTACCTTAGCCATGTCTAGGTAATCGATATGCACAGTTTTACCCACATCCTTTGCTTGTTGACCTTCTCAAAGATGTCCACCAGGTTTAGTAGGCATGATCTTCTCTTGACAAAGCCAGATTGGGTACGGTCCAGTGTCCAAAGTTTGCCTATGTCTCTGGTGATCATTTCCATAACTTGTTCTATGGCTTTGCATATTTAGATTAGCCAGACTAATAGCTCTGTAGTTTCTAAGGCTGGACAATGGTCCAGCCTTGTGAAGTGGGATAACCACTGTAGTCCTCCATTCTCATAGTATAAAGCCTGTTTTGAGGCTATAGTTAAAAAGTGACTTAAGTGGTCCTGATAGGTCATGTTTTCAGCTATTTAGGAGGCATCTCAAGACACTGTCGAGGCCCATTGAGACTGTGTTTTTGGCCTTAGTGAGCACCACCAGGACCTGCTCCCGGGTGATAGTTGAGGGGTTACGCCAGTAGGTATTTCACGGAGGGATGCAGGGGGGGAGTGGGGTGAAATTTGAGCTGAATTTATTGGACAACAAATTCACTATGTCGCGCTGCTCAGTGAAGGTGGCACCACTGACCACCAGTTCGACAAACTGATGTGTACTGCCTTTGAGGTTTCAGACATAACTGCAGTAGGCCTTGTGGTTGTCTTTAGCCTATGAGGCTGTATTGACCTTGTAATTGGCCTTGTTGGACTTAGTTAGCCCTTATAGTTTATTGTTTAATTTAGAGAGCTCCTATCATGATGGGAGCTGCTATCAACTTTCTCAAAATCAGGAGTGAGACCCTCACTAGACAGAATATGACAGTGATACATGGCATGAGAAACACAAACTGGCCATATTAAGTATCCAAGCTTTTGTCAAAGTCAGTCAGCAACTTAAGTCTCACATCAAGCTATTGCTTGGTAATAGATGAAAGATGCAAATCATCTATAATATTCACAGTACCATCTAATCTTCCAATCATGTCATCAACTAACCTCTGAAATATTTCTGGAGATGTAGGCATTCCTCAAGGTAATTTCAGAAATCTGTATCTTTCCCAATCAAGTATTAAAAAGTATATAATTCACAGGTAGTTTCATCCAGCTTTGTTTGCCAAAAATTCAGGATGTTCAGGTAGAACTGAAAATACATACAAAGCATGCCTAGAACTACTCGAATGGTTAATGGCCTCTTTTGACACAGTTGTTTAAGGCTTGTGAATTAATACAAATTCTTATTCTATATGACCTTCACAGCAACAATAACCAGACTATATATCTAAACAACTGGCACGGTCCTAAAATTAGTAGATGAGCAATGTTGCTCATCTAAAAGCAATTTTTTTTCTAAAAAAATTCTATTTTTTCATCCTCTGCGGTACACTAAAACTTTCAACTTGTAAAGAGCCCAACTGGATCTTAGCCTCAAGCTTAGTAAAAGCCATAACCAACAGTCCCCTCTCCAGTATCTGTGTCTGCAAAGAAACACTAAGCAGTATAGTAAATGTAACAACAAAAGTCATCACTGGAGATGTCAAGATGGCTTAAGTTTTTGCCAAAATAATTTCAAATAAAAAGCTTTTTATCCCAAAACAACTTTAGCCACTTAATACCACACAAGACAATAATTCTTCTTACTTGACCTTATTTTTGTAAGAAATATTCCACAGTGTATTAAATCCCCTCTCTCCCCAACACAATAATGCTCACCTTCCTATAGTGTTCACCTTAAACCTCAAAACAACTAAAACCTTCCCTTAAACTAATTACTTCCACAATTTCTGAAACTTGAGAACATCATGTGTAACCTAGAACATGATGATATACAACTGAAACAATCTCTCCACCATCTAAACCCAGTTACACCTCTACTAGATAAATACTTCCCCTTAACTAAAATTAAAGTACTCATAGACAACAATGCCCACAAATCACCTCATCTTTAAAAGCCCCACTAAAGAGTAGAAATTAGACACAGAGAATATGGTAAAGATATGTAACAATCCAAGCCTTAAATACATAACAGTTGGTAAAAAATAACATCAAAAACCAACAGTCTCTTTGCATAATACACCAAAGACACAAACATAATTAAAATGTAATTTATTTAGTGCTTTTGCCTTTCCATATATTAACATGCACTTCCATCGTAATAAGTTACTCATAAAGGAAGAGATTTTGGAAAAGAACAAATCCTAAACATCAGCACACAATTTGAGCTAAAACTAAATGTAAGCTAATTATCAAATAAACAAAATCCATCAACCTTCAAAGCAAACTTCCTATACACCCCCATAACTCCAAACAATTTTGGAAAGTAATCAGACTCAGCATAGTCTGACAATAATAAAAACAAACCACTTGCAACTACACAACTTCCTGACTTCAAAAAAGCCAGAACATTTCCTCTTCTACCATGAAATACTCCATGTCCCCAACAAAACCAACACAATCTCCTAACCATAATAATGCAATTCAGGCTACTTCTACTAACCCAATCTTGTCAAAAACTACCTCAGAGATACTCTGAATACACCAAAAAAACGAAACAAAGGCACAGCCTTGCTCATCACAGAGCTATATAACTCAGACAGATAGCTGTAAATATCTAGTTCTTACTCTAGATCTTACTCTGGTCTGCAAATCATACACTAAACAAATCACAACCAAAGATAATACACAGTTAAAAGCCATATATTCAATCTAACCATTTTAGTGTCCTAGCAAAATGTGCTCCTATACCATATATAATACTTTCACTCATTGTAAATCTGCATTCCTTCCAAAATATACATCCAAACCACACTCACCAATATATGCAGAAGAATTAAATCTCTCACTCAGGCTTGATCACTGTACACTGTAACAAAAAGTAATTAGTCTCCCTTTAGAGCTAAATCTGCATTACTGCTTTAATCTTTTTACTCACAATCTAGTACATAAGAATTTCTCTGCTCTCAAAAATAAAGTAACATTAAGAACATCCTCATACCCATTAAGACTGTAAACTGAAGACACACTGGCTTTAGAAAGATATCCCTTTATCTAAGCTACTGGGGAACATGTTTTCCCACACAGATTCGTCCAAACTGAAACCATCTGCCAGCATATATTTGCAAACAGTCAAATTATAAATAAGAGAAAACTATTAAAATTCTTAAAAAAATCATGAAAATGTGGAACTGGTTACTTGGACAATGGTTAACATTGCAGAAAAATCAGAGAGTCATGATTGTAGCACTAAACTCTTAAAAAACAAAACAGTATAGCAATTAACCCCTGTAAATATATGTATAAACTAGTGAAGAACTCCAAGCATATTTTAGAATTCCATTTATTAACATTAGCATCAGACATGCAATATAAAGTATACTTCAGTACCTCTTCATAATCAGCAATCCTAATCCAGTTCAAAGGAAATATTCCAGAGTAGCAAAATTCAGATTAAAAACTTTAAATATAACTTCTCATACTATACTGAAATGAGAACAGTGTTGTATCAAAAGCATTATTGTACTTCTCTAATCTTAAAAAAATTCTACTTTAATTCAGTTAAACAACCTTAACATTATGTTGACATATGAGGCATATATACCTTTCATGCTATTCCATTAGGTTGATGTATCTTAAAATCTACTAACTTGGCTTTATCTTCAAAATTTCACTGTAATACATTTATTGAAATATCTTTGTTATACTTCAGTGCTGTGATGTGTTATTTTGTGTGACATATGACAATTAACTGCATTTGTTCACAGCCATTGTGCCTTGGTCATGGCTAAAAAATATCCAAGGATCAGTCCACCTATATGGTTATTTAAAGGATAAAGTAAAATTCTTTACAGTTTAGATGACATTTTGCAGAAGCATTGTGCTCAGTTTGAAGCCTTAGGCTGTCTACAAGGTGACTATGATTAAACATTACTCATCAGACAATGCCAGTGATTTACACTTTCAAGATAGTACTAGTTATGCTCATCAATAAAACACAGCAGCAACTGAAATGCAGGACATTTTTGCAAGTTCAAGGAGACTGACAAAGATTTGAAAGTTCTATAAATTCTCATTCTAATGTCTGCTAAAAATTTGGAAAACTTAAAAGGCTTGTACCAGAGATAACATATCACTTTAACCACTGCATGATGCAGTCATGCCAAGATGGTATAAGAACTTGAAGTCATTACATTCCCTCATTAAGTCTTACTTCCCCTACTATGATGTGCTGTCATGTGTTCAAAGAATGGCAATGTCATAATTCCTAATTGCCTACATGGAAGAAGCTAGTAAAGGTACATTTATCACACACTGGTGTGAGCAAGTGCAAAGAGCTCAGGATAACATGCATTAGCTTAATTTGTCTTCAAGCTAAAGATATAGTGAAAAACCATGAATTTGTTGCATGTTTGGGAAACAAAACCAAAAAGACTGGTTAATACCTCATGACATTCCATTTCTTCCTTGGCTAAAAGCAGGAACTAACGTATTCCTTTAGAAGGACTTACAATTTCTCCCATTGATGAATGTGTTTGAACATTAACCTGAGCTTCATCTGTGGCCTACTACAGAAAAGGATAAGGAACTCTTGTTTTTTTAAGGCTGATTGGTTGTATTACATTTACATTTACCTCTGTACACCAATGGAATTATGTAGTAGTATGCTTTGTTTTTTTGAGAGTCTGGTTCATTTTTGGATGGGGTGCTGTTTACAGGTATTACATTAAGTAATGGTTGCTCATTGCCTTGATATCATTTTATCAATATGCCTACTTCAAGGAGATTGGAGGGTTGCATAAATTTGGAATGGTTTGTAGGAGTTTGTGGTACCTTTGGCTGAGAATACGACATAAAGGCTAACCACCTACGTAGCCTTCTGAAACACTAAACTTGATATAGAGAGTTTATCTGCCACTAAACAAGGCATAGAAAGTTCCGAGAACAATGCCAGTATTGGTGAAAATTCTTCAACAAATAAAATAACTTGGATTTTGTTTTTATGGATGTATAACGCAAACGTTTCAGTCTAAGTGCTGGTTTTATGGATGTATGATAATAAACGTTTTTCTACTGGTTACAGACTGTGATGTGGAGCTTATTGTGAAGTCCAAGTTCGAGCACTATTTTATTTTATTTCATATAGTTTTGGTGCTCGGTGTAAACGGCTTGTGGTTTCTTCAGTGGAAAATTCTTCAAGAGTCAGAGGCTTGTACCATTCCCATGAGAAGATCATTTATGCAGAAACTGGCACAAAAAGAAAAGGGTTGTTTAAAAGATTATTAAGGAATTGAGGGAGAACCTTTTCGGTTTTGCATGATATTTTACAGGCATTAATGAAGCACTTCTATGGTAACAAAATAATCTAAAATGACAGCGCCAATTTATCATAGGGGGAACTGGTGTAGGGATATTTACAAAAAAAGCTCTTTGTAGAGATGACCTAAGCAGTGCAATTGAGTTACAAACCAATCTAATTAGAAAATATATTTTTTTCACTAGTGGATAAGGTCACATTTGGGTCAAGGAGTTGTACATGAGGCAGATTTGATTTTGAATGGATAGCAAGTGGGTGGTTAAGTTTATTGAGTTATCAAGGTAGAGATCTAGTAATGTTGGGTGCTGGATGAGAACATTCAAGTTACATGCTACATAAAATTACCTTCAGAACATGGCATTTTCATTCTGTGTAGAACACTGTTGTTTATTACTTTTCATTTCACTGGAGCATGCACAAGAGGGAGGCATCAAAGGCAAACCCAAAACAATGCAGTCTTCTAGAATATCTGTAGAGTCAAATGGTACATTAATTTGAGCTACTGTAGAGAGGGTATTGTACAGAAATTACATTTCAATATCCATCAGGAGTAACCAAGGATGTACGATCACATGACACGTCTGTGGTGCAGCTGTTAGAATTCAGTCTAGAAGCAAGAAAGGTATTAAAGGGGCAATGCAATGTAGGGGCACATATTGCAACACTTAGCTACTTGAGCATCCACACCTAAAAACAAAAAAAATTTAAGGATGGGCCAGAATGGAACAAAGGAGTAGGTATAATTGTTTGCCCACTGGTTCTAGCAGTTCTGTGTCTAAAGAAAATACTGGTGAATATCTGCAGTTTGGAGTGAGCAATGCATTTATTCACATCAGTATATCTGTTGGCATTCTGAAAAACATACAAGATATTAGAGATTACACAACAGAGTAAGTGTAATACTCTACTTTGGGTATTATGGATCAGTGATGGTGGGAGAGATTCAAATGTCATTTGTATTCACATCAGGGAGAGTAAAATAGACCAACAACTGAAATAACTTTATCAAAGCTTAAGGGCTGCATTGAGTGCTGAATGGTAAACAAAAGTGTGGTAAGGGCATTTATGCTCAGTATCCAGTTATTACACTCAATTATCAGATTACTGCAATCCTCTATGAAATCCTTAGATAGCTTGAGCCTAGAAAGACAGTAAAATTTTGACTGAAGCAACATTCTAAGCACTCAGAAGAAGGGGGGTATCTAACTGACAATGCAAGTAGGCACTTAAGCATTGCAGACATATGGATAATGAGGAATGTCTCATTTATTCTAAGCATTTTTTTTTGTTTGTTTTACACAAGTCAGGGTCACTGGAAATCAGGATGCCAGGGCATTCCTAAATTTATCATTCAGAACAAGATAATTGTGAGTCTTAGCAGTATAACTTGTGATCGAACCAGGAAAAAGCAAACATACAGTGGTTTGAAATGAAAGGCTTGCAGAGGAGCCAACTATAAAGTCTCCTGGGGTTCATGTTGTAAGACTATCAAAGCTAGACGTTTCACTTTGGAGGAAATATTACTTTATGCCCTTTGCTGCATCTCATAGCAACTGAATATATTTGATTGTAGACAGTATAGATGTTACCACAAGTTAGTCTGATTTGGTCATACATTATACAGGAGCAAAACTGGAGGGCATCTAGAAACTTAAACTCACTAGAAGGGATTAGGACATACAAAATGACTTCATGAGACAGTTGAGTAATTACATGGAGCTTCAGTATAACACCCAATCACTGTACAGAAACCAGGACTTTTCAGGCTGGATTGGTCCATTGAAAAGATTTGAATTTGCAATTGTTTGTGCAAAAATTATGGGACAGGCCTCTGAAGATGCTTACAGCAGATATGCATGGGGGAAGGGCAGACTTGGAAGACTAAATTTAAGGAGGGGCCATGGGCTTTTAACACAATGTCCCCTTAACTGGAAAAATGTCAGCCACCCACCCACAGCAGCCTGGGGTCTCCAACAAAAGGTTGGGCCACTGACAGTGCCAAGGCCTGGTACGCACAGACTGGTTTGATATTGCCCCTTCAGAGAGCTATGCTGGTATTCAGCAGACTGCTTACACTCTGTGACTTGGTTTGTAGGTTTTCTGGCCTGGTCTAACACTTTGAATAGTTTTAACAATTCATTCAAATGACGTCATTAGCATTGAACAGACATTTTGGCTCAACTAGCACAATGGATGTGGCTTTAGCCAGTTTTCAACCAAAATTAAGTGGGTAATGTAGTCATTGGATATGTATGGAGTATGTCCATTTTCATTCTAAGGCAACATATATTTAGTGTCTTGCAACAAAATAGAAATGCTGAAGCAAGGGATTCTTCAGTTTCCATGTAATATTATCCCATGAAAAACTACTTGCAAATAAAGCTGGACTACTTGTTTAGAATCAACATCAGCTGAGAAAATACAGGCAGAGAACCACATATCTTAAATTCCTGAGCATAGCTCTCAACCTCTTAGAGCAACAAATATGGACAAAGCTGTAAATAATGGGGGAACAAAGGCCCCAAAATAGGGACAATTTTTAAACATTGATCTTACAAACTTAGAAAGTTGATAGAATAGGTTTTGCATTAGAATGAATTTTCTGAAGGTTGTGAAGTCTGAATCTCAAATGTCAGTCATTATTTTCTGACTTCAGCAATCAAAGATTTAGCAATGATTTGCCAGAAAAGCACAATTTTATACGTAAAAGGCCAAAATAGAAGGCATAAATCTGGACATTCCGTGAAAATCTCTACAGTTTGAGAGATATGGTCCTGAGAGCAGTTATACTATGAACAGTGATTAGAAGGTAGGTTCTTTGAAAAGGTATATACATGAGCAAACACTTACACAGGATATTACCTTTGACCCACTCTTTCTCTAGACAAATTGTCTTGTGTGACAACTGTCAAGTGCCTTAAGAAAGCTTATAGAGGCATCACTTTATATTGATCATTTTCTGATCTATACTTCCCCTTTGTGCACAATGTTCATCTCATAGTACTAACATGTCTTACATGGGCAAGTGAGCTGGCCTACTCAGTAGCAGTTTTAGCAATTTGTCAAACCAGCTTGTTACAACTTTTGAAAGTTATTTATTATGACTGGGCAGAGCCCATCTTCAGCAAAAGGCAGGGAGAAAAGCTCCAGCAAAAAATACAATTATACTCAAAATTTAGTAATAAATTGTGATACAACACAAAAAAATAAATGATTCTGTTAAGGTATTATGTCCATGCAATGAAATTAATTAGAATTTATAAGGAATGAAAATCAACCATCAGTAACATAGTATTCATCAGGCAGGCATATCAGAGAATAACGTTTCTAAACAGTTTATAAGATATAGAATGACTGACAAAGAATACATCTACTGAAAAAAAAAGGTACATACATGACCGATTTCAATTTAAGAAAGAGAAGACTAGGTAGGACAATGTAGACTTGACAGATATGGGTGTTGTTGAGAGGTCAGTGGTGTTAGTGTTCATGTACAGATATGCTCACTGGGAAATATAGAAGAGGTTTAGGGAGTAGGTGGTTTTGATTATGTAAAGACAGATCATAAACCAGACTGGTTTTCATTATCCAGAGGTACTTGTGTAGTTTTTGCTTTTCAGCTTGTGTGTGTTGCATGTGAGAGAGGTGAGGGGGTGACTACTCTGGTTAGAGACATAAGCACAGTTGGGCTTTCTGCAGTTTGGGGTTTTGAAACTTTTAGTTTCTGTTTTAAGTGGATGGAACGCCAGAGATCTGAGACATGGAGCAGTGCGCCATAAGCAGTATTGTTTTATTTGCTGGTAATTAGAAATTATTTTTTGCTAGAATGTAGGTCCCTAATTGGAATGTGGTTTTACAGGATATTTTGTAATCCAGGACATTTATCAGGTATATGAAACAAGTTGTGAATAGTTGTGTAGGTTATTTAGTCTAACCTAGTAAGTTATTTTAGTGCCAAGCAGTGACGTGCTTTGTAGGAAAGATTGGAGTCACATTAGGCTACTTTGTTGTAGAATGTGTCCAGTTTTATTTTACAGTGTAGTTTTCAGGTTTGTAAATAAGTTATACATAAAGGAGAAATGGAAGTAAAGTTGAAGGAATAAATGGAAGTAGTCAAGTTGAAGTAATGATTATCCACATCCTTTGAGATACCGTTTATAGTTGGAAAAAAGCTTTTGGTGGTGTTTTTTTTTTTTGGCTTGTAAAATGTAGTACTTGAATCTGAGGCTGTCATTGAAAACAAGTCTTAGTAGGTGGGTTAGAGCTAGAGGTCTATTGTGCAGTTTGAGGCTGCATTCATTTTTTTTAATTTACCAAAAAGTCAACATTTACAAGCCATAACAATGGCTATGAGAGTCTTGGATAACTTACTGAAGCATTTGTAAGGCAAGGATGAAACCCTTAAATCATCAGCATATTGTACTATGGTGGCAAGTTTAATGACAGAATGGTTTGTTTATAAAATGTTAAACTAGGAGAAAGCCTAATACTGACCTTTGTAGACAGAGCAGGTTGGAAGGATGACAAATGCCATTGAACTGATTGCAGATAACTATGGAACAGAGAGATGAGTTATTGTGGCAGGGGAAAGCAAGTTCTGTGAGGAGTTTTTGACGAGATAGTGTTGAAAGCTTTTGACAGGTTATTAAGACGAGATTAAGCTAGGTTGTTCTCATTCCTATATATTGCATAGTTTTTATTATTCAATAATGTTGGTAAAATTAAGGAGTGCAGTGCTTGAGTCAGAAACCATGTTGAGTTTTGAAGAGATTATTGCCAGTGAGATGTTTCATAAGTTGTTTGTAGAAAAAGTTATCCAACTTTTGATAGCAACAGAACTACAATTTGTAGGTTCTGTTTGGTTACATTTGCCTGGACATATTTTATTTTTCCAGATGGCTAGGGCACAGGCTTTCCTGTTATTAACCAGTATATATCAACAAAAGTAGACAGTAGGCCAGTGCAGCTGGTGCAATTTTTAAATATTCTGCTGGTAAACTGTCAGTAACCAAGGTTGTTGGTTTTATATTAAGTAGGTATTTTTCTTACAGTAGTTGTAGAGACAAGGAAGCATGTTAGTATGAAATACTTTCTTTTACTGTGGGATAAAAAGACAGGGAGAGAATAGGGCTAGATCTATCTGTATAAAATGTAAGTTTACTTAAGTAGCAATAGAATTGGTGTTATTGCTAGTTTTGGGAGTAGGCATGACAGTCTGGCCAGGTTGTAACAGCTTATTTGACAACAGTTTAGGATTGTGTTGGTGTTTATATTGAAGGTTCAGGAAAAGGATTTTGTTTATTTTACTGTTGTGTTTTGCGAGATTTCAAATGTATCTGAAGTTTTGGAGGGTGCTGTGTTTCATCACTGTACCATCTTTCTAGGCTCTCTCTTTCTGTAGCACGAGTTATTTGTTTTGTCTCGTCAGCCAGGATTCTGGCTTTGACTCAACTCCTTGTTCTTAAAGGTGCCTGTTAATTTAGTACATTCCAAAAATCTGTACTGAAATGAGAGACTATGATCTACTTGTATAGTTCTTAATATATTTCAATTATAGTGGGACAGTGAGGGACAAAGTTTCCTCAGCAAACTTGGATATATTGCATATTTTTATTCTAAATTACTTGGATTGTTCAGTGTAGTTCCTATACTGCATTATATACTATCAAGCAGGCATCCATAACCATTTATCTTTAGTCTCAAAGAATTAAATCTAGCATGCAGTCCCTATTACTATTTTTATTAGTTCTAGTAGTGGTATTGATTAGCTGGGTGAAGCTGTACAAGTTTGAGTTGACAGAGGTACCTGTATTAGTGAGCTTCCAGTCTATATTGGCGGCCATCTATTATTATTGTTTTGTTGTGAATATTGTAAAATAGCCAATGAAGGATGTCTTCTGATATTACCTGGTAGAATATATAATGCTGAAATGCACATGGAATTTGTCGATTTTGAGATGTGATAAAAATTTACCTTTTTTAAACGGGATGTGGTGTGGGTATAGGGTTGTTTTTCTATATGATGGCAACTCTACCTGAACATTTCCCTATCCTTTGAGTACATTATAGCTAGGGGGTAAGATGCAGTGACTAATTTCATGTTTTCGCCAATTTCCACAACAGTCAATATTATCTGGTCATTAAAGATCTAGGGATGCATGGAGGTCTCAAACACAGGCTACATGCAGCATATCACATGCTATTTACGTTTTGTTAATGACATTTTTATTGTGTGAGAAGGTGACACCTTGCAGCTTGGAGATTTTATCACTTACCTCAATCAAACAACCCCCTTCTTGAAGTTTACCTCTTCCCATATCTATACTTCAGGGGCTGCCATGGCTCCCAGCATAGCTAACATAGTCCTGGGCAACTGGGAGGAGGACTTTGTGTTAAACAACACAGACTACATGCTATTTACATTTTATTGATAACATCTTTATTGTGTGGGAAGGTGACACCTTGCAGCTTGGAGATTATCACTTTCTCAAACAACCCCCTTCCTGAAGTTTACCTCTTCCCATAGCTGTACTTCAACCACTTTCCTAGATATGCAGATTTCCAAGGACACCAACAATAACAGAATCACCACTGATCTATTCACAAAACCAACAAGGGTTAACATTACTCCACAGTAAAAGTCTACATCCTACAAAAACCAAGTATAATGTAGTGAAGTCCCAGGGCTATAGATTAGCTAGAATTACCACAGAGATGGAACCATTTTTGAAAAACCTGAACAACTTAGAGAATGATTTTCTAGTGAGAGGTTATAAAAGTCAGATGCAAAAAAAATATCCTGGAACCCATTATAGAACTGAAAAGGACTGAAGCACCTTCACTCAACCTCCCCAGTAGGAGAATGTTAAGAAATTCCACAGAGAATAACAAATCCAAAAATAGCTGCATCCTGACATACACTTTGGATTATCACAGTACCAAAAATGTTACTGAAGAAAACTGGGCCATTGTCACATGAAACCTTTTTCTGATTAACATCTTAGGTGAAGCCCCATCCTTTGTTTATAGGAAGGCCAGGAACATTAGAAGTTTTGTTGAATTTAAACCTAGACCATACGGGAGAAAGACTAAAAGATGTGAAACTAATTGTACATGTATATTTATACAAGGTGATAGTTTTTATTGCCCTTATTAAAAGAAAATCATTAAAACCAGTGCAGGGGGTGACTGTAACACTATAAAAGTAATTTACAGGGCACAGTGCAATGAATGCGATGCATTCTATGTAGGCAAGACTGTAAATAAACTTAAGCGTAGGATTTCATATCATCT
Source organism: Protopterus annectens (assembly GCF_019279795.1). Taxonomy (NCBI): domain Eukaryota; kingdom Metazoa; phylum Chordata; order Ceratodontiformes; family Protopteridae; genus Protopterus; species Protopterus annectens. The sequence continues at coordinate 699,098,072 of NC_056741.1, forward strand.
GTCAGAAATCCACTCTGGATGAAAAAAATAATGCACTAGCCAAACACCTTTCTCTTCATAAAAGACATAGGTTTTAAGTTCCAGATCCTGGAGAAACAAATTCATGTGGCAATTAAAGCTGAACTCTTTTAGGAAGCCTGAACGAAACTACTACTGTTCAATTAAAAGTGTACTGGAACTTAGAAAATTGCCACATTGTTTACATGACTAATTTTATTCTACCAGTTGGTTTTAAATCAGTTTTAATTTAAGTATATATTTTGTTTCCATCATCATACTTTTTTTCTTTTACTGGTTCTTTTTCCACTTTATTCAAAATGATGTGCAACAATACTAACCAATTATACAATAATATTTTTATAGATAGTTTTTAGGGTTCTTGTACACAAGCCTAAAGAAGTCTAGAAGGACAAAAGTGATCTTTAACAATAGATTATGAAAATAGAATATGAATTTTACAATTGATTTTTTACATGCAAAGTGTATATGTATATATTTTTTTGATTGCCAAATGGACTAAGGTTGATCTATTTCCAGCCAAGTAGTATACTGTCTTGGATAAAATCGCAGACTTAATAATCTGGTTAAATAAGAGGTGCCACGTCATTATAAATTTTATTTAAAGTACAGAAGGGTTATATTATGACAGCTACTAAGTAGGGCAGGACCAGCTCGAAGGTCACACTGATGGGGGAAGGGATGTGAATTTAACATGTATACCAATAACACTTTGTTTTACAGCACAATAGACCACTCCCTTGCCTGATAAAAGAAATATATATTTAGAAAGCTTGTGAAGAAACTATTACTCTACTTTTGTTTTAATTGGATTACTTGTCTGTGTACTTAAAGGATTTTCGACTGGAAACAGACTGCCTGCCTTGCTTGGATTACTTTCGAATGCTTAGTAATTCTGTACAATATTTCAAATTTTATATATATATATATATATATATATATATTTTTTTTTTTTTTTACTTAAGACGGGTTTAAGTTCGCTGCTTCTACTACTACTGTCTGATCCGATTAGTATACAGAGATATATGGACTCAAAATCTTTCACACAGAGAAGTTTCTTACACTGTTTTGTTTTGGACTCACTATACTGGTTTAGTGGGCTGTTTGAGACTGGGGATTTCACAGAGATTAAATTTTTTTTGTTTTTTTTTTGGAGGTTTTGCATCTTAATACACACATCTGGGATTCCTTAAAAGGAGCAAGTTAGAACCTTTAACAGGAGAGTGGAACTGGAAATATCTACATTTGAGGGGGCTGTATTATGCTGCTGTTGTGTGGAAGCAGGTTTGGGGTGATATCCCCACAAAGTTTTAGGATAGACAGGGTGTGAGGAGTAAAACATTTACACTTGTATTTAACCTTTATATAGATTTTTTTGAGCTATGGTCGTATATTTAGCATAGCAATACATGGACAAGACCAAGAAAGAAGTCTGGAATAGACTAGAAGAGACAAGTGTAACAAAGAGCTGTATTGCAATAGCTATGCATATGCAAGGGCAGTACATTCCAGTGAGAGACCACTAGTGATGTGTACAAGTAACACAAGATCTAAAAATGTAAGTGTATGTCAGAGCTTGAGTTATACTTGGTAGTTTATGATTAAGATTACTATAATGACGTGAAAGAAAACTAGGTAAGTTGATATATAAGCAGTCAGAGAAAAGATTCTTGTTAACAGAAAGGCAGAGAAAAGATTTATAAAACAGAGGAGTTTGTGATTTAGGAAAGAAGCTGTGATTGGATATTGTGGCTTAATTATATTTTGTATGTGATGATCTGTTGTGTTGGTGGAGGTGGTGCTTTTGTAGTTTAAATGCAGTATAAATGTGGGTCAGATAAAATCAGCAGCAATGTTGCACTTAAAAAAAAAAAGTGAATCTTCTCTGAGGGAACAGGTGAGTAATGGTTTATCAAGCTAGAGAGTAAAACCAGATACAAGAGATAAAAATGCATTAGACTGTGCTGGAAATGATGTTAGAAAAAGGGTCTGTGCAAAGATCTGCTTAGTGTAAGATTTAAAACCAACGCAGCTAAGAATTAAGAAGAGAAAGAATTATGAGACAATAGGATAAATGAGAGAAAAATATTTGAATGAGTGTTTTATACACAGAGAGGTGTGCAAAGGGATATGTTAAAAGATCAAGGATGTTATTCATAGTAATTACACAAATACAATAAGGCTGAGTTGTCCGCAAATGAGCTTAGCAAAGCCACTATTCAAAGAGGCCACTTTAATATGCAGTGGCTGTGAATAAACATAAGCAAATGAACTCTTCGAGATGTAAATGAGGAATGATGTAAAATGGCATATACTAATGAAGCACTCAGTCACCTATTTGGTACTGTCCACAGATGCATTAAATAAAGTGGAGTCTCTCCTAGCCTATCTACTCACAAAACCATGAAAATGTTGACATTTGTTGCTAGCCTTTCTTCCCATTCTGTGCTGTTTGTTTTGGCTAAGCCAAAAACACTTGCACCAAACTGTGATAGTCAGCCAAGACGCAGGAAAATGTAGAGGATAATTCACCATAATTTTAATGGAGATACTACACAGGTTAAAGTAGACACAGACATTATAAAGGTCTTAGTATGCACAACTTTCATAGGTGTACTGGAGGAATGTGTGGGCTTCCTATACTTGTGGACACTAAGGCATGTATAGCCCTCACTACACTTGCCACCAGGATGACCTTCCAGACAGACTGGGGAACATGTTGGGAATTTCATGTTTCTGCGTCAAGGATACTTCAGCAGTTCCTGGGTGTACTCTTGGCACATGTGATCAGTACATCTATTTCCACATGTCACCAGAGGACCATCATCAGCCCCCTTTTTCCCCATTTTTCTACATGGGGTCAGGATATCATGTTAAGTCACCAACTCTCTCGATTCAGTGCCACACTCCTGCCTGACTTTCATAGATCTTTCACACAATCCATCCACCTCTTTGCTGGACATGCTCGCTTCCTCTTACCTTCTTCCTGTCTGTCCCAAATTTTCCTCACCAGATTTCCTGCTTTTCTATATGTGCCCAAACCACCATAATCTGTTTTCTTTGATCGGAGCTACTTTGACTTTTGCTCTTATGCCCTCATTTCTTCGTTGGTCCCACAGTGCGCATACTACCACCTTTCTCAGGCACTTCATTTCCATCACCTCTAGCTTCAACTGTTCTGCGTTTACTGTCCAGGTTTCCGTACCATACATTAGTACTGGTTGCACCACTGTCTTGTACACCTTACTTTTCAGCTTCTTTTGCATTCTTCTGTCAGACTACACCTGATACTCTATGCCAGTTGCTGCAGCCCCTCAGATTATAGCTTTGACCTCTTCATTCAGACTACCCTTCTCAATTGCCCCTCCCAGATACTTGAAGCTGTTCACCTGTTCCACTATCTTCCCTTCTATCTCTATTCTCAGCTTCTTCTGATTTCCCCAATTTGCTATTACCACCATCTTATCTGTGCTTAGTTTCATCCCATGTGCCTTCAGATTTGCATTACATTCTCCTATTCTTTGCTGAAGTTCTAAGTCAGTCTGTACTGCCACATCTGCATACAGCAGCTTTGTTGATCCATCCCCTCCAACCTGTTTGCTAGTCCATCAGTATGAACAGCAGTGGGCTCAGAGCTGAACCCTGATGTATACCCACTCCCACTGGGAACCCCTCTGAGACTGAACACTGTTCGTGCTAGTCATTGGGTCCTTGGTAGAATTAGTGCAGGCTATGTACAATGTTTCTGGGACTTCAAACCACCACAGTACTGCCCAGATCAGCTTCTTGGGACCTTGTCATATGCTTTCCAAGTCTAGGAATGCCCAGTTGGACACACTCTCATCTCTAGCTTCTTCTCAAGTACCTGTCTCAATGCAAACATTGGATCAATTGTGCTGCACCTGGATCTGAATCCAAACTGCTCATCTCCCATATTACATTCTACAGCTCTGCATATCAGTTTATCAATCACCCTCTCCAGAACTTTCATGCAATGTGATAGGAGTTTGATGCCTCTGTACTTCCCACAGTTATGGATGTCCCCTTGGTTCTTGTACACTGGCATGAGTATGCTTATTCTCCAGTCATCTGGGATACGCCTTTCTCTCCACACTATTAGTACCCTCAGGAGCAGTTTCTCCCCATCTCATCCAGCATCTTTTATCATATCTGTTGTGACCCCATCTGAGCCTGCTGCTTTCTCAGACTTCATCTTCCTTAGTGCTATTCTTACTTCTTCTAGGGTGGGCTCCTCCTCTTCTCTCATTGCAGGCGGTTTCTGTGGCAGTACAGCTTCTGTGGGGTTTTCTTCATTCAGAAGCTGCTGGAAATACTCCTTCCATCTGCCTTTGATGTCCTCTGGACTGGTGAACAGGTTGTTGCTGGCATCCCTTATGAAGGGTGTCAGACTACCTTCTTTATCATTGCCTTGCAGATATAGTTTTTGTACCCCTTACTAAGTCTCTTTCCAGAAGTTGGTACAGTGCCTCTGATGCCCTATTCTTTGCTACTGCAACTTTCTTAGATTCTTTATTAGCCAACCAGTAGTCATTCCTAGCCTGGTCAGTCTCTTCCATCTCCCACCTCTTCCTGCACTCATTTCTTTTGATGACTTCCTGGATTTCTGCAGTCCAGCACCAGCTTTCCTTATGTACCTTACTTCCATACCTGGCTTGGCCACATATCTTTTCTGTAGTCCTAACACCTGCTGTTTTTAGGTGCTGCCATTCTTAAACTCCACCCATTTCCTCCTCTTCTTGGGGTGCTAGAGCCCAGAGTAATTCCTTGAACTGTTGTACTTTCTCTCCAGTCAACTTCCAGGTCTTCAACCTGCTCCCTGTTGACCTTAGAGCCTTCTCTGACCACTGCTTGCAGCGGATTGTGGCAACTAGTGGTTTATACGGAGGATGACTTTGGAATCATGGATTCTACCCACAGTATCTTTTCCCAACTAGGAGGAAGTCTACATGAGTTGCATGTTGACTACTCTTGTATGTGATCTCATGACTGTCTTTTTCTGAACCATGTGTTGGCTACTATTCAAGCCATTTGCCAGACAGAAGACTACAATGGCTTCTCCTTTATTTCTGTTGCCCCACCCATGTGGACCCAGGCAGTCCTCATATCCTGTTCTTTCTGTCCAGATATGTGCATTCAAGTCACCCATTATCAACACCAAATCATGTTGTCCTGCTTTAGCTCCTGAGGACCAAGACTAGGCAATGCATACCTTTTATGGGAGGACATTTCCCCGGAGATATTGTGCAATACACAGCACCCATGTTGCAATCAGATTCCCTTCTGGTCCACGGGAGGGGTGGTACCACAATAGGAGGAGCTATCATTCCATCAATTGCAAGTTAGTGTGTGATGCATAGGGGTGCATCATCTTCTCTGCCCAGCATCCTAGCGGTGCACATGAATCCCATACCTGGCATACTGGCTAACTCTGCTGAATCTTCCTGCATGGTAGGATGTCCAGTGGTAATCTTGTTAAGCAGAAAATTCTCTTTTTTTTTTTTACTTAAGTTATTCATGTAAAAATATATTGTCGAATACTAAACCACTTTGCTTAGTCTTCCCTCTCTCTCATTTTGGCTTTCAGGTGATGCTGGATATGTGCTGAAGTCATGCCTCATGACATCAGCGAGAAATCCAAGAGGAGCTGCAGAACAGACCTACAACACATTCTTGTCCAAGACCTGTATTCTCATTGAGAGGTTCTTTGGCCTAATGAAGAGATGTTTTAGATGTCTGGAGGTGCCTTTTAATATACAACCCCGTTACTAGATATTACATTCTGCACATGATCATGTGTCAGTCTGGTGGTGAAGTGACCCATACCATCACTGCAGCTTCTAGTTATAGTCCCACTACGCTAATTACCAGCCAGCAGCAGTAGTGCAGTACTAACATGTGGTAGGCTCTTGCAAGGCATATGGCTGTGTGGGTAAAGAGGTGGTGTTTAGTCCAGAACTATGGACCATGACATTCAGGTTAAGGTTTTCTTTCTTGTAAAGAAAAGTGTAATTAATGCATGCAATGATATCTAGGCTATGCTGTGGGGTGCATGATCTACTGTCACTGGTCATCCAACATTCCTTCTCCTAGCCTTTTTTTTTTTTTTATTTCAGAACAGTTATTCATATTGTTTGTAAAGTCATGCCCTCATCCTCAGTGACTCCTGTTCACTGTTGTTGTAATGCATCAAGTAATGGTCACATTGTTTTTCACAATAAATTTTACTGATGTGGTTTACCTAAGCATTTAAGTACTGAATGTTCCCAAATGGTTCAGCTAGTAAAGTGTTAATTCAGTATTTAACACGAGTTTAGACCTTACATTTGCATAAGAATGTATTTTTCTATTATGCAATGGTTTCTTAGATATATGTTGTCTGTTGTGGTACTGTGGCCTCAGACAAAACCATTATTTGTGCAGTGGTTAGGGTGAAGTGGCAACTGTGTTTGCTTACATGGCAGGATGTTCATTTGAATTTGTAAGTTTTATTGCTTCCATGAAAAAAATTGTGCACTTACTTTTAAGTTGTAGGTAACAATGTTAATGCATACAGCATTAAAGGTGTTAATCGCCACAATCTTATTTTAAATTCATATACCTTTCCTTCCATAGTACCATCTGAGGAATGAAATGCACACAGTTGAAAAGTGCCCCAATCCCCCCTTTTAATTAATAACTTACTCCATTTTGAATTAAACATTCATGTGTGTTTGAGAAAGGTCAAACAAAAATGTCACTTGATTCACAGTAGGGCAAGGTCAAACATACCATACATATCTCCTGAAGATAGGAAAGGGGATGGCCCCTTTTCAAAATCACTTGCACTGTCATAATAGCTAGATGACAAGTTGGTCCAATGTTGTGACCTACTTGATGCAGGTCTTGCTGACACTGATCTGACAGTGTGGCGGGACAGAGATTGGTCAAATGAGAGGGTCTGCTACATGTTAATCAATGCTGGTGCAGCCTGTATGAAATGCATTGTGCTGGTGTCTGCCTCAACTAATTGCAGTACTTTTGAGAGGCACTTTTAGTTTCATGATCTGCCCCCATGTGTTCAGGAAGTACCTCATCCTCTTCCCCTTCCAAGACGGACTCCTACTAGAGTGTGGCAAGTCTCAACTAGTGTAGAAATGGTGGCCACAGGTACTGTGTGTCATCATATTCTGCATCAGTGTGATCAAATCACTCTACTCTATTTCCAAGTAGTCCTTGAAATGCTCTTGTATACCCTGGAGGACTGACCAATGCTGACTGCGCCAGTGTTCTGATCCCCAACAATGTCATGACACATTTGCTGCTGGAAAGCCAATGCTTTATATGTTTCCCGGGGTAGCTGTAACAATGTAAAGATGTCATTGAGGGTGCTTACCGCTGAATGTGTGCCATCATCCTGAAAGTGTTGGTCTGAGTTTGTGCATACTGGTGTAGAACTGCATGGGCTTTCCCCCTTGTATAAGTGTAATGTCAGCATGTGCTTGACTGATGCACTGCCACTTCCTGCTGAGTTATTAACGTGCTGTGGGGTGTGACATCCTGCCATTAAACTTGGGGACTGTGTGACTTTCCTCAGGCTACCAAAAATATAACTGAGGTCAGAAACAGCCATTCTACTACTGATATCCTCCAAATTTAATTGATAATAGAACTGTTAGTTTCTGCTGCTGACCCTGTAAAAATTTATTTAAAATATTACCAGTAAATTAAAAGCATACACCACTGTGTGCTTACAAAGGAGGTATGGGGGGGCACAGCATGCATACTTCATTTTCATTCTGTGTAGATGTGGATGGTTCACCTGTTAATAGGAAATTGTGCTTAATTCCATGTCAGCATTCATCTGTTACCATTTTCAACCCAATCTTCCTGAGCAGATGTTGAGCAAAAATACTGTACCATACTAGACAAACTAGCAAAATTAATGCATAATGTCCATCACCAACTCCTGAATGCCCGGGATACCCACCCAAACCCAGGACCTAACAGTACAAGTCCTCTGACCAATTCACATCAGCTTCCCAAGACAGCACAACTTAACTCCAGGCCATTAAACAGTCTACTCCTCCTAAAACTAAATATTAGAAGCATAAACAAAACACATGAACTACACTCTAATCTCTCAATACTCCCCTGATACAGTCAGCATAACAGAAACATGGCTAAAACCATCTACCCAAGATACGGAGATCCTACCACCTGGATATAGTATACTTAGGCAAGACAGACTAGGTAAAGAGGGTGGAGGCATTGCCCTGCTGTACAAAAACAGTTTATCCATAACTAAACTCAAGGTAACTACACCCCCTTTAGAAAAAGCAGAAATTCTCTTAGCAAAGCTTAAAATAAGTAACAGAAAAGCCATCAACCTAGTAACAGATATATCCCACCAGGCAATAACATCACTATCATGGAGAAATTCCTTCAATGGTTATTCTCAAGCCATGCCTCGAGACAATTGTATTAGGTGACTTTACTATAGACTGGCTCACATGCTCTGCTCAACTACCAACGAACCATATCAATCTTCATAACTTCTCTCAAGTAATCAAACAGCCCACCAGAATAGTCAAAAACAGTAAAAAAGAAAGCCTATTAGACTGGATCTTACTAAATACAATACCCTGCTCCTACTTGGCCAAACCCTTCCAGACTCACTGAGTGACCAAACTAATACAACTCCCATCACCCCCCAAAGTCCTATACTTCAAACTGGAAATAAAAACACTTTAACCCCACTCACTTCAGACAAGAACTAAAGCTATATAATTGGTCTGACCTTTATTACCTACCCTTAAACGAAGCTATTCAACACTTCAACTCCACCTTCTTAGAGATAAACAGACACGCCCCTGCAAGAACTACTAGAATAAAGTCAAAACCAGTTCCATGGTTAACTAAGCAAAAAATAGCTGAAAGAAAGAGCCTGCACAACCTGGAGGTCCAATAAAAACCCTAGTACACAGCAAGCCTACCAACAGATTAGGAATCTAACCAAAAAACTAGTTATCCAAGACAAGAGAAACTACTTCATTACCCATCAAACCCAACACATGAACAACCCTAAGAAATTCTGTGCAGGTTTAAACAAGTTACTAAACCCTGGTAAAACCATTACCCCACCCCCAACATCAGGTTTAACAAAAGACAACATAGCCAAATCATTCAATATATTCTTTACTGAAACTGTACAAGCTCTAGCCCAACAATATCTCACTGTCACTACAACAGGTGTCCCCACTTCCACTAACTACATGCCCACTTTAAACTGCAACCCACCCCAATCTCCTACATAAAACTACTATCCCAGCTGAAACCCACAACACTAGGAAAAGATTCCCTCCCCAATGAATTTCTGAAACAGGCAGCAGCAGAAACAGCTGTACCAGTTTCTATACTAATCAATAGATCAATTACTGAAGCTACAGAGCCCCTGATTTGGAAATCTGCCTTAATCATATCGATTCACAAAGGTGGCACTTCCTATGAGATATCCAACTACTGACCAATTGCTATTCTCTCTCCACTGGCTAAAATTTTAGAAAAATGCATCCAACATCAACTTATGTCCCACCTTATAAATCCGGAACGCATATCTCCAACTCAACATGGTTTCCGTCCAGGTCATAGTACCACCACAGCTCTGTTAGCATTCAGATACCATAAACCATTCACAGATACCATAAACCATAACAGGAACAATGGTAAACTTACTTCTGCCCTTTTCTTAGACCTATCAAAAGCCTTTGATATGGTTAGCCATGACAAGACAACACAACCAATCTCCTGGACTGACAACTATCTTAGTGACAGGCAACAAGCAGAACGGTGGAATAACTTGTCTCCACCTTTTATCAGTCACTCTTGGGCTACCTCAGGGATCAATACTGGGTCCCCTGTTATTCTCAATTTTCACAAAATCTCCACTCAGCAGCAAATAGCACCAGCCTTATCCAATACGTAGACGATTCCGCTATAATATGCAGTGCCTCAACCCTGCCAAGAACTACACAATAAAACCCAGGATAATTTCCACTCAGTTGAAAACTGGCTTACTGACAATAGCCTCATTCGTAAGCCCAAGAAGACCAAGATCCTGCACCCCTCAAAATACCAGCCTTACCACCACTTTCAATATTCACTCTAAAAATGGTACATTTACCAAACCCAAATCTCACACAACTACTAGGCGTCACCATTGGTAAGTTAAAGTTTGATATCTACATTAATCTAGCTATTAAAAACACTCACAGAAAGCTAGGTAAGTCTCTACAAACACAAATCCTACTTGACCCATACTGCTAGGACCACAATTGCTCGCACTCACTTGCTCTCAACATTACTTTATGCATCCCCAATCCTAACAAATCTATACTGGCAACCTGCTATAATCAAATAGCCAAATTTGCTAATAACTCATCTTTTAGAACCCATCACTGTCATAACCTAAAACAACTGGACTGACTTGAAATGCCAAATTTATTAATCTACAATAAACTTATTACTTATAAGCTGCTCTCCCACCCAAATAAAACACCAGCTTTAAGCAACTTAATTCAGCAGTATTCCTATCCTAGGCAACTCTGCTCCACAGATAAGTTACTATAAACAGTTACTATATCACACAACCATGCCGGTGACTCCCTCTACTCATCTTACATATCCAAAATTTGGAACTCCCTGCCTCCAAATCCATTACCCTGGAATTGTCTCTATCCAAATTTAAGAAATCTATCAAAAGCCATCTCAGCAACAAATGGTTATGTCCCTGCTCCACAACAGACTAACTTCAGTCCTACTCCACTCTTACTATAACTCTTGCCTTAAACACACTCTCCTAATAAGACTGTTTAGTCTTATCAATACCACATTCAGATGCATGTGACTCTAGATAGATATTTAACATACTTTGTTTGTATATGTATTGATCATTATACATGTCTTTGTGAAGGAATTAATGTGTGCTCGTCTATATTGTCTGGTTGAATATACTAGAAACATGTAAAATAAATTGTATGACTTGCATATGTATTTTTTTTTAGAGCTTTTCTCCCCAGGCCTCCACTGAAAATGGACATGTATCCAGTTGGACTATCCCAGTTAGCAAATGTAAAATAAAAAAAATAAACAAACATGTTACTACCGCAGACATTTGTAATAGCCAATGTTCACACCACCTGATTATTCTAGTGTCATCTTGTGTCATACTCACCCCACAGATAAGGATGCATATTTGCTAGAATTAATGTGTCTAACTGCAAATATGCATCTAATATACTAATGCAAAATCAATCATAAAGTTAATCTATACACAGAACTGCATCTATATACAAATAATGAATGTTTGATATATTTATATTTGTACAGAAAAGCATACAGCAAAATACTTGTCTGTACAACACAGATCTGCATCTGTGTACACTTACAACTACTTTTTGATGTATTTACACAAAGCTAAAAAAATTGCATTTTCACATATTTCACTTAGTATTGCAATACCATAGTAGTAAAAGTACATGCAGGCAGGCAATTTTTGTAAAGAAAGGATCTTGTTTGTGTAGGCATGAAAAGCATTAGTATAAAATGTACAAGATTCATTTCTTTCACAATATTAACTGCATACACAAAATGACTGAACTCAGTGAGGCACCACAGCCTAGTCAGATTACAGGTTGGGGGAGGGGTGGGGATGTAATGCATAAGGGAGTTGCAATGTCAAGTGAATGACCAGCACATACAACTGATAATTTGTCATTAAAGTTTTACTTTATACATTTTAAATCATCCCCATATATGCTTATAAGAAACTGAAAACCTCCATGAATTCCTGTGTTTCTGTGAGTGCACAACTACTGGCTGAACAAAAGTCACAACGCAATATTTTAAAAATATTCCAACATAAGTGTTGGAATCTGCAGTAAAGAGAAGATGGGCACAATATGAGAATTCAGATAGTAATAAAAATGTAAATAGCATAGTAAAGCAAGTTCTCAAATGTTCTATTACTAATATTAAAGGAAGAAAACATGCGAAAATAGGCATTGTCTTGGGTCTTATCTTTATAACCATGGAGGAAACCACTTACAATAGGAAATAACCATTGGGCTGGTCAAAGAAGTATACAAAGTAGTAAACATGTCTGATTTCATTAGGAAATTTATAAAGGATGGCAAATGAAGCATTGCAGTACATTACTGCAACCAAGAGTGAGAGATGCCAGTATACAAATGCAGTTTGTGTCTTTCGGCTTTTCCCGGTTAGGGGTCGCCACAGCGGAACTCTGGTCCGCTAATGATTGGTAGTTGATTTTTACGTGCAGAGTTACCAGCCCTGACGCACAACCTTCAACAAAGGTACGCCCATTCACGCATGTCTCCACGCAGAAGACGCGCTAGCCGAGAATCGAACCAGACAGCATCTTACTATGAGGCGACAACACTACCACAGCACCACCACCACAGATTAGTATACAAATACAGTATTCTGTCTAAATGATTTCATTAACGTATGTAATGAAATTTAATAAACCATACTAATTAAAGGACTACAATGGAGTCTGTTCATTACTATAACCAAACAGAAACTATATGTCAATATACAACTGTAGTATTCTGATAGTTTTTATAAATGGTATTTCAGTACAATACTGCAAACAAATGCATATAATCAGGCACAAATATGGTCTTTATGTTTGTGCAGTAGACTGCAACATGTAAACCCCATTAAAACTGGATAGCAATACATTTCAAGTACACACTAACCATAAAATGTATCCAAAATAGGTACAAGCACTTCTCATAGCAATCTCTCCATGTACACATATGTACTTCCCAAATCAGTACTCCTATGTCTGCATAATGCCTGCATAAGTACTTCCCTTACTTTCTATTTTACTTCACAGATTCGTAAAAATAAAAATGTTTTAAAGTAGCAAACTGAATGTCGTGTAACATGGTGTGTATTTATTGCATTTTGTCTCATCCCCTCCCAATTTTTCTCGTTTTTTATTTTAATGACGCATTTTCTCTTTAGTTTTCTCCATTTCCCAGTGTGTTACAGCCAAAATCCTCAGGAGCAGCCCAGGCATGTGCCTGCTAAGGTTAGGGAGCACTTCCTGTGAAGATGTCCCTGGACAGGAATAGGGGGTCAGGACTGTGGCACTGCTCCGGCAGGCAAGCTTCACTGAACAGGGACTTTGGGACTTTGTTGAAGATGTGCTACAGTAGGTCATTGACAGATTGATTTAACCCTTCCTTTTCAGACACCTTCTTACCCTGTTGACACCCACACTACCCTCTTATAAAAGAAAATTGAGAAACAGAGGCAGAGGTCTATCCCCAGCTAAAAGCGTTGTCCCCTTCCTCTACTACCTCGTCCAGCACAACACTCTTGATCTATTCCTGCTGTGTCTTACTCACGTCTCTCCTCTTTCAGTCTTACCTCTCTCTCCCTTTCTACTCTTTAAAGAAACCAGCAGGGTATCCTCATAATGACACCCTTATATAAAACATTTTAACCACCTACCTTTTTTTTTTTTAATGAATAAAAGCTGTGCAATTCGCTGCTTGCCTCAAGTCTTTCAAATGTGACCAAGCACATTTGTGTTTGTCCGTAATATCTGAATACACACAAATGTAAGAGCCTACAGCTGTCACAAATTACTTTGCATGTGCTTAATGCTTAATTTTATGTACTTTACACTTTTGCCATAAGTAGGCATGCTTTTCAAAATGCCTTCACTTTTCCTCTTTCAGTGCAAACAACCTACACTTAGCACCGCTATGAGCATATGTAAATAAGTTCTTTCAGGATAACCTCCCCTCCCCATTTTCTCGTTTTTTTCTTATTTTAATGACAGTCTCTTCTCTTTAGTTTTCTCTGTTGTTTTCTCCGTCTCCCACTGTGTTACAGCCAAAATCCTCAGGAGCAGCCCAGGCATAGCTGTGAAGTCTCAGACTAAATACCACCTGTAGACTGCAAAATTCTATTCCCTAATATAATTTGTAATTACATAAATAGTTATTTGCAAACCTAACATCAAAACATTTAACTATGTTTGGGGGTTTAATGCCAGTAGCAATGAAGGCTAAAACTAGAAACTAGAGATGTGACAAGTCTGTATTTCACAGATTTTATTGAACTTTCCTCTATTTGTGCTAGACTAAGATCAAATTATACTAGACCATATTTTGGATGTTGGTCAAGATTAGAATTAGATGGAAAGTAATGGGTGCCGACACATTTTATTTATATATATATATATATATATATATATATATATATATATATATATATATAAATAAAAAGTAATGGGTGCTGACACACATTATATATATTATACTGACACACATTATATATATTATACATATATAAGTACACTTCTAAATCTTGAAAGCTCATAATCTCGAAATTCAAAATACTGAGTCCAAAAGCTTGAAAGTTCAAAATGCTGAAAATTCAAAATATCGAAAAAAAAACTACAGGATACTAACACTTACTATACTCCACCAGAAGTACATAGAGAAACAAAATAGTTTACTCCACCTATTAGCAGGGGGAGGAGTCCCCATACACCCCACTATGTGGGGGTCTATGTCCCCCATACCCCCTGCTTCTTAAATATAGCAACTCAATAACATTTTACTACACTAAGATGAGTTATGTTGTTGTATAGCAAATTAAAAGGGAACATGACTAAGATTACAACAGGCAGTCAATGAAGCATGTAATGGTATGTTTGCCATTTTCCTCTGTGGAGTGCGATTTTGGAGTCGATATATTTAAGTAGCAGGAGGTGTGGGGGGTGCAGGGGGCTTGCCCCCTGCTTATAGTTGGAGAAGAGTAACAGGTTTTGTTAATGTAGTTGTGCTGGAATATTCTAAGTGTTGGTGTACTCTTTTTTTTCGATATTATGAAATTCAGTATTTTGAGTTTTCAGTATTTTGAACTTTCAAGCTTTTGGAGTCAGTATTTTGAATTTTGAGATAAGCTTTCAAGATTGATGTGGACCCATATTATATATATATCTATATCAGGGCTGTTTGTAGGTTTCTTCTGTGTACAGATGTATATACAATAAAAATTGGAACAAAGTATACTTGTACACGTAGCACCCAGAAATTACGGCTGAATCCATAAATCCGGAAGAGAAAAAATAAAAACTTAGGCTAATGAAGGAACCACTGTAGCCAAGTCACCAACTGTTTAAAGCTTCAGACTGACAAAAAATAAGATTTTTACAGGGGGGGTTAAGCTGAACTGCACCCCATCAATGAGGGAGGGGGGGATTGTCCCATACTCCCTTTACTTAAATACTGAAAGTCAGCCATACGCAGCCTTCCACATCCCTTAGTTTGAGTTTGGTTGTGCAACCTCAGAAGTCCAAACACTGAATTACTACTAGTAAAATGGAGAATGCACCAGAAATTATTTTCAATAGCTAATGCCAACTGCATAATTAAACACTAGCTAGTTAAAAACTGCAAGAGGAAACTTCATACAGTGAAGATTCATTAATAGGGCAATGGTTAGTGAAATGTCAGCCTACTTAGTCAGTTAATTTGCAGAAAGGTTAAGGAATGGATTGGGTGGGTTAACCAGATCAGTAATAGCCAAATTAAAGGTGTAAATACAATATAAACTATAGTTCAGACAGCTACACATTCCAACAAAACAAAATGGGAACTAGTTTATTCTACTAGAGTGCATTTTTCAAAAATGAAAGACAACAAAACTATTAAAATATTTTATTGTTACTTTTAGAACTGAACAAAAGTAGCAAGCATCAAGACAGACCCAATTTACTCACACTAGGCTAAATCACCACTGCACATTTCACACAGCATTGCCACAAATGACACAAATTCAGAAAAATTAACTTCAGAGTCTCCATCTTGATCCAAAGATTTTAGGAATTTTGCCACCTCATCATCACAGATTTTCTGGAAAAAGAAATAATAGTTATGACAAAACATCCATGAAACACCAAATGTCCAAATTTTAATCATAATTGAGCAGTGCAGTGATATGCTTTACATGAAATAAAATATATGAAATGTACAGTAAATCAAAGTTATGCATTTACCATAAATGTTAGATATATTTTATCTGATTTTTGGCCTGTTCAAAATTGTGTTGTCTGCTCAAACCTTGGCAATGACTGAAGCTTCTTTGAATACAGAGCTGACTTTCTCCGACTTATAATTCCCTGAACTCCACCGTAGCTGCTCAGTGTTTGCTGCCCATCAAAAGCTGGACAATCTTGTACAAGGAACCCCCCAATGTTAGATATTACCAAGCAGTTGAGGAAAAATGGGTACACATGGCTGTTCAAAGACAGGAAATAGGGGGTCTACTCAATCACAAAGCCATAGGTAATAATATAGAAGGGGGCAGGATGGAGGGAGTTTGAACTGCATCAGAAATCTGCCATGGCCCTGATGTTATAGTAAGTACATAACTTTCATATCCAATGTTTGTTTACATCTGCTCCAAACATAGGAGACCATACCAAGCTGTCAAACTGGGGTGCATCAAGGAAGAACATTCCTCAGTATGGTGGAACCACAAGAATGTGACCTGGATCCAGTTTATAGTTGGACAAATGTGTGTACATAGACTAAGTGGCTGCAATACACATCAATGGAAAGTCCCCTAATGAAGGCTGCAAAGGTAAAAACTGCCCAACTAACTGGCCACTGCTTTCCCAAAATTTGGTTTTGAAAATGAAGTCTTCTCTGAATTGCTTTGTTCTATGAATACAGAATCCGCATCACATCTAACATATGCAACATGTATTTGACTATCTGGGGAACAATACTGGTAAAGTTCATGGTCTGGTTTAGGTTTACTTTGGATGCCACCTTAGAAATAAAGCACGCACTGGTTCTAAGGAAGTCTGTCCCTGTGAAAAACTAGAAAGGGTGGTTTACAGGAGATTGCCTGAAACATTCATCTAGGTGATATGTCACTGCCACTAGGAAAAATTGGTTTTCCAAGTATGTCTGCTATGGCTGTGGATTCAAATGGAAATCTAAGACTGCAGTGTAATGATGATGTCCCATAGTGGGTCTGGGTCTCAAACTGGAGGTCTTAATATGAAAATACCTTTCAAAAAGCTTTAGAGATCTTATGTGAAGCTAAAGGAGGAGTGCCCTTGCACCTACCATAAAGATTTGAAATACCAGCCATCTGATGGAAAAGCTGAAACCTTTATGGAACAGCTCAGACAATAATTCTAGTATGGATTGAACAGGTGCTGAAAAAGGACAGAGTCCTTTTAGAAACAGGCCAGATAGAGAATCTTTGCTCTGGTATATATCTTTCTATTGGGCAGTCTGAGAAGCAGAAATACAGATTACTGCAGGGGAAAATCATGGCATCTTTGGCTACATTTAAAATTGGAGGAACCATGTGGTCAATTTCATGGACTTCCGATGGAGGAGTTAGTAGGTCTAGATAGTGAATACAACATTCATGGGGATGTGCGAGTAGAGGCCACAGGTCAGGGCTGAAAATGGACAATGAGGGTCATCCTGGTCTTGCACCATCTTGCTTTCTGTATGAATTTTTCATTAGGGTCAACAGTGGGAAAGGCATATAGGAGACTAAGAGGCCAATTGTGGACCACAGTGTCTACCAGCGACTGACCCTGTTGAGGAATTAGTAAACAAATACCTACTGCATTTGTTGAGACGGTGCAAACTAGTCGCACCAAGGTTGGCCCAGTGACTGGGGATCAAATATGCCTTTTATGACCCTTATATTGTCTTTTTAACACCTCCAATACCACAGCAGAAGCAACCTCTTGCCTTGTTCAGCAATTGCTCAAGCAAGGAGTAATGGAAGATACTATATGAAGTTTTTTTACTACCTCCTTAGATACCAGTTTTGGGCCCATTTATTCTCAACCTCTTAAGGTGCCCGAATTCAAAATGTTCATACTAGAGTCATTTCTACCTTTGCTCATTCCATTAGCCTTTGATCACATGGGACCTAAATATCACATGTCATCACAAGGACACAATGTGAGACTCATATTAAACTGGCGCTATCAATTTACTTCCTTGCCTTTTGAGCTCTATTCCATGCATATAGTCTTTACAAAGTGTACTGCACCAATGGTAGCCTTTTTAAGGATCGTGCACAAGATCCACATCCTCCCATCTGGATTACTGCCTCCTGCAGACCCAAATACAGCAGCAAAATGTTGACAGCTAGAAAAAGTACCAGAAATTGCTTCAAACATATGGGGTTTTCACTAAACCTTTCCAAATAGAGTCTATTCCCATAGGAGATATCTTCCTAGGGGATGCCCAGAACAAAGATGAATGATTTACGTCCCCAAAGACCAGGCTCTTTCCCTACATTCTTTCTGCAGCAGACCAGAGACCACATAACCAGGGACTTCATGGCTAAGAATGTGATGTCTGTATAGTTAAGGTCACTCTACCTAGGATCATTGCAAGGAAGATTCCTGGATGTCCTGAGGAATTATTGAATCACCACTCAACCACAGGAGGGAACTGGACAACTGCCAGAGTGCTGATACTGCAACTCTGATTCAGATAAATGTGAAACTGTCCTTTTCCCTGGTACTATTCAACCACTGAGCTAGTATAATGTTAGGTGTGAAGGGATTTTTTCCCCCTGCAAAAAGCACTTTAGTGGCCATTATAAAGACCACTTTCAACATGTAGTTATCAGCATTCAAACTAATCAAATTCAGAGTCATGGAGGAGATATTTCCCTAGTATGCCCTGCATTTAGAAAGAAGTGTGTGTGTGTGTGTGTGTGTGTGTGGACTAACTACAGAGGAATAAAAAAAAAAAAAAATACCTTTCTCCCAGCCAGAATCAATCCAGCTCTGGCTTCACCCCAAGAATCAATCCAGCTCTGGCTTCATCCCTCTATGTAGAAGTTGGGCATCAATCCAAAGGAAATGTTAGCAGTGTGCCAATCTTTAAAAGCTTTAAATGACATTGTAGACAAGGTGCTCTCCAGCTCAACATGGATAAACAAGCAGGGGTTTATCCAATGTACAGACTGGTTATGCCAGTGTGTATGATTCTGCAGGTTAATTCAGTCTGATCGGGGTATGTACGTACCCTCTCTGTGCAAAATTACAAGAATCACTAAGCATAGCACTTGTGGGGAACCATGAATGGAAACTTAACAGATGAGTATCCCTACAGTTGACAGCCAGATGAGGGGATTTTTAGGGACTTTTTTGGCTGCTAGATAAACCATCAGCTTCTGATTCACTCCCCTAAGGAGATACATGCAGAATGACTGATGCTCTTTTCAGTTGCTGAACAAATCTCTGTACACCAACATCTCTGATTACATGAGTGGGGAATGTTGACAGGGAGCAACCCAGCATGATTCTCCTAATGCCATTCTGGCCCAAGCAACACCAGTTCTCTTTCATTGTGGCACAATGAGCCAGGGAAATTCCTCATCTGCCTCAAGAGAGTTAGACCAGCTCATGATGACAGACAGCACCCCTGGTATATCCAAACCTGAACAGATTCATGCCGAGGACTTTTAAGATGCAAATCTTACTTCTCTTAGGACATACTGACTACTATGAAAAAAATCATCCCTCCAGGGTGCATTATGGTTTGGAATCGCTCTTCTCACAGTAGCCACAGGTGAAAATTCACTTTAAAAACAGCAAATCTTTAGAGAAGACTTGCTGTTGGGAGCTCCCACCCACTTTTCCCCTAACAGGGCAACTTATGAAATTCTAGTATTTCAGGGTAAGATACAGCAAGGGTAATTCCCTGATAATTCTCTTGCTGCTGACTATACAAGGTTAACTCTTTCATATAGAGGGTGTGACCTGCAGGAGGTTTGCTGACAGAAACAGATCACTGCATTGTTGTCTTTGTTTTACCTGGCAGGGGATATGTCTGCATATGGAAGGGATGTCTTCCTGCACTGTTTCATCACCAGAGGTTTGGGGGTCTGGCTGGTTAGGCAGACTTTCACATGGATACTAACATCTACTTTAATGTTGAATTCTCACAAGCGTGCTCTGTTGCAGTAGATAAAAGCCACCTGTGAAGCTTAGGTACTGGTGCAGAGAATCTTTTAGAAAAGTTCTAGGAATACAACTACATAATGTATAAAGGTTGGGTCAAGACTTCACAGCAGAGAGCAGTCAATTGCTTCTCAAAGTTCCAGTTGATACTCAGAACTGCAAGCTGTAGAAGGGTTTCATATGGTTTTAGTAACTGCAGGTGAAGCTATTGGTGGGATAAAGATCCCGTCCAGCAGCATTTTCAAATATCTCCCAAACAGCCCAGGCTTAGAGATTCAAATCTTTCTGACAGAAGGGCAATTAAGTTGCAATGCAGTCTCTTGTATACATTGGGACACCACCCCACCACAAACTTGGCCCATCTCTGAAAGAAGACAGCAGAGAACTGGGGACAGCTCAATGCCTGGCTTGAGCCAGCATTCAAATGCATCTACCAAGTAGAGCCATTTCTTGTCAGTCTAGCATTTTGGGTTGCAAAGCTCATTTCTACAGGCATTACCTGTTAAAATTTAAGGTACTTTTTCTTGTCTTGATGTAGTAAGATTGACTTCATGTACTTGGCTGCAGGGTGGTAGGATGCACCCATACTAAAGCTGAGGATTAGGAAAATTGATTTTTTGTAGCTTGGTGTGGGTGACTGGAAAGTAGAGGGTACAAAACTACTGACCAATAAACATCTAATAAAAAGCATCTAAACTGCAGTGAACTGTACAAATGGAAAATATTTAATAGGACAGAGCGAGAGAAAGTAATGGCTGAAAAGATGGAGGAGGTGAGAAAGTTTGGATTCTATGAGGAGCTGCTGAAGTCAGCCAACCACATGGTAGGCATATAAGACGACTATGGGCTATGAGCACTACAGCTTGATAGAACTGAACTTCAATCCACCTTACATTAGTGGCAAAACTGCAGCATTTTGTCTGTCATCACAGAAGCAAGACAAATTATTCAAAATTATGCTGCAGTACTTGCTAGACAAGTGGTGAGCAAAAGCAGCCTAAAAGTCCAACTAGTCAAACAAAAAGCATCATATAAAGTGGTTGTCAAAGAGAAACTGATGCCTAAATGCTTGGTGGGAGGTAAAATATTTAACAAGGGTAAGAGGGCAAAGCCTTGCATCCTTTTTCCCCTACTAATCTGATCTGCCCATCTCGTTTCCTGCATTGCCATGATCTGAGCCATGTAACAGTGCCGATCCCCTAACATTCTCCATTAGAAAGACTACAGTAGGGAGGAGATGCAGCAGTCGGCATGGCTTGGAATGCAGTGTGTATTCATATCCATACAGAAAGCAGTGCCAGACAAATCATTTAAATGCACTTGCTCTGGAAACATTGTCTAAACACTGGCAAACAGGTTAAATAGACCTTTCAGCCAAGAGCCATACATTTGTCAGATCAGTTGCTAATGCATAGCTGCTTTATTTGCTGTCTCACTGTAGACAGAAACATGACCACTGCTGTTTCATGTCAAATTACCTATACCTTCTAATTATAATACTATTTTTGTGTGTCCTAAAGCTACACAAAGTGACAGACTAGAGCTTTCATGCAGGGCATATTTAAAACATCATACTGACTCACCTGGTGGGGCAGTTGGGAGCATATAGTTTTGACAGCTGCAGTCTAATCAAGATCCACAGAAGTCACAGAAGGTTAACAAAAGCTGATTATATTTCACTATAAACTGTCCCTTATGTCAAGGCAAACAGAGTTGTGTTGAAGTCTTTGGATTTATTTACTTCCACAGTGTGGTGGAGTTGGCTTTAAACTGGGTATAGGGGTGCATACAGTAACTTTTTCCAGGAGATATTTGCTTATCAGCTCTGAGAATACATTTGTTAGGCTTTTCTGCCAGTAAGCGGTGTAATTTTCTGAGGTAAATCACTTGCAGTGCATCTATTTATTTTTCGTTACCATTGCTTTAATCACTGGAGACTACATTTCAAGACAACTTGAAATGGTGGACTCTTAGTAATCCTGTACATTAGTGTACCCTGTAAATGGGAGCAATGCTGTTCTCATTCTGTAGTATTCAGACAACACTGTAGGCTCATTCTGTAGTATTCAGACAACACTGTAGGATATGGACTAAGAAACATTAAATCACCAGAGACTGACACTCCATTGTGATGACCCAAGAAGTCAGACTTGCTTCTCGGAAATATTGACTCATGACAACTTGAATAAGCCAAACAGGACTCATTTGACCATGACTTGACATTACAAGACATAAGACTACTTGAGGGAGGTGACTTGGACTCACCCATAACTTGTTTACAGCAAGAGTACTGTAGAATTTGCACTGCATGTCCACTCAGACACTTAAGTCAGCCTGAGCTAAGACACATTCTGACACACCACCACTCCTTTAACATCAAGTACCAGCTGCAGACATATTAGGCTGTTTTGACAATTACATAAAATATATTGTAATGATTCTGTATTGGTGCCTTTCAGTTCAGGAAGCAGAGGCTGCAATGGGTATTATTTTGTCAATGCACTTTACCAATTTGGATGCAGTTTAGATACTGCTCTTACAAACTTAGAAAGTTGCTATGTATTAAAATTTATTTTCTAAAGGACATGGTCTGAAACTTATGCATGACATTTACTAATATTTTTTTTTAGATCTCAGATCCCAATGATGTCAGAAAACCAAAAATTTTATGAGGAACAGACAAATGTTCAGACAAAAATCTGACATTCTACAAGAATCTGAGCAGTTCAGAGGTATGATACAGAGATGGAATGTGAATTGCTACCCCACTTTCTAGTACTGCAATCCAAACATAAGGAAAACAGAGTCACATTTCATGAACCTAAACCACTTGCCGTTTGATGTGCTTTTCCCTAATCATACTATTTCTTCAGTTTGCTTTATTTAGACCGGGTGCCATAAGCTGCCCATAACGGGGACAAAGGCTTTTTTTTTTTTTTTTTGCTTTGTGGTTCAGCTTATATGCAGCTACCTTATTACCTGTGCATATCCAAATTATTTTCACATGCCGGTTTTGTTGCTAATGGGAGATTGGGCCTGTGGATGTGCACCACAGGTAGAGTCTTGCATGCCTTCCATTTTCACTTGGTTACTTCTCATCAGCTCTAGGTAGGCTTGAAAGAGCCAGGTTTCTAATTATTAGACGTTGTCATGATGCAGTATTTGTGACATTGCTACTGCACTGATTTTTAACTACCTTCTTTGGGCATTCTTACAAATCTGATAGGCTAATGGT
The DNA here is from genome assembly GCF_019279795.1 of Protopterus annectens. Taxonomy (NCBI): domain Eukaryota; kingdom Metazoa; phylum Chordata; order Ceratodontiformes; family Protopteridae; genus Protopterus; species Protopterus annectens. The sequence continues at coordinate 699,121,387 of NC_056741.1, forward strand.
CTGTCCCACAGTTATTGACTCTTACAGTGCACCTCATACCGTCATGTCTTTTAACAAGAGCACACACAGAATTTAGAAATATTTGGGGTTTGGTGATTTGAAATATAAAATAACTGGAATCATAAATGTGACATTTATTCACACAGTGATTGTACTCATTTCCTGTTCCATCTGATGTGTTTCTATTGACATGTACATTTGCTCAGGAATAGGATACTATTTAGGATTGCTGTTCCTTCCCATTCACTCTGGACAAATCAGAGTAGCTAATATTGGAGGAGAAAGAATGTGAGTCTTCCTTTCTGGACCTGGTTACAATCACAGCAAAATCGTTCTTTCACAAACTATAAATCATTAAGCATTGGGGTATATGGTACCTGCTGACAAGGGTTCAGCCCCACAAATGAATAGACTACACTAATGTCTTATCTGGTCAATGTTAATTTTAGACCTGATGGAACAAAACAGAAAAAAACACATCTTTACAGGAGGTAGTAAGCCTTTCTGTACCCCCTTGTGGAACTTCACTCACCTACTTATGTAAATCTACAAGTCATATGTTAGGAATCTTGTGACCTTTAAATCATGCAGACTAAGTTAACTACAGATACTGAAAAGCGAAGCCAAAGCCAGCAATACTTCTGTAATTAACTTTGTAAGCTGTACCTGTGACGACATCAGTAATCTGACTTCTGCCAAACTTTAAAGGGACACAACATTGAATTGATGGTACTGGGATTGGGAAACAAACCTGGACACAACATGGAATTGATGGTACTGGGATTGGGAAACAAACCTGGACACAACATGGAATTGATGGTACTGGGATTGGGAAACAAAGCTGGACGATGAGATACTCCTGTTTTGACCTTGACATGAAGGGTAAGAATATTGAACTGGCAATATTTTGTATTGCATTTTGCATGATGTTTATCATTGCTTAAATAATTGAACTGATGACAGTGGAGAATACGTATAGATGGATCTATACCAGTCTTCAGTATTTGTGTAAGTGGAATTAAGACAAGTTTGTCCAACATTTCTGGCAATTTGCAAACAGCATGCAGAAGGTGGCAGTGCCTAGCATGGGCAGGAAAGTTATTTTAACAAAACTTAAAACCTTTGTTGTAAATCATTTAATAATTTGTATACGATTTATCCATTATGTTAGTCAAGAACTTCAAACATAACCAAAAAACAGAACAAAACATCCTAGCCATAAAACCTGAACCAATTTGTCTGTTACAGTTTGATAATATTTTCCTATTTCAATTAAAGTCTCCAATTCCTGCTGTGCATTGTAAACCTTTGATAATTGCCCATGTTCTATGTTCAGATATTAAATTGTCAGACCCAGTCTTCAGGACTGAAATTTCCAATTCTTGAAAACCACCAACATGGTTACTGCAACAGCCCCTCTCCATATCATTTGTGTACTCACCAGTGGAACATCTGGATCCTCTATCCCCAAGAACCAAGTGGTGATATTTGCCTAACAACTTACATTGCCACTTCTGCTACTTGCCTCTCAGATCAGACAGATCTTACAAAAATCACACCAGTGTATATAGTACCCCTCTTCAGTTAAACATCTCCAGTAGATCCCAGATACTTCTGATCTCAATTTTATCCTTCAAGGAGTTTTAAAAGTGGATTAACTTAAGATTCGTAAACAGCCAGTATGGAACACTTTGTAGGAATAAGAATCTCTGTCCATTCTTGTATGTGCCAACCCAGTAATCCCTCCCACTTGACTTTAAGAGGACCAAGGGACTCCTCATGCTCGGCAATTACTTGCTATGCCTCCTAACCAATAGCAATCAGTCCATAGCAATCAGTCCCTTACAGCCTTTCCTCTCTCCCAACATTCTTATCTATTGGTTGGCTGGATTCCTTAAACCCTTAAGGATCCTGCATAAGCATTTTCCAATATAAAGAACGGAGCTGTAGCTATTACTGGAGTTTTACCATGCGTTTTGGTCTGATGTCCATAAATTCATGAAAAGATGGGAATTCACCCTGTTCCATGTCCAGCAGGTCTTACCAAAATATAATCCCTTTTCTGATTCATGAATGCCAGTGTATGGGTGGTGTATAATACATTTGGAGTCCTAAATACATTCCCACTTGCCCCAGCCATGGCTGTCAATCAATTGCCTTGATATCCACCTTCAATTTCCCTCAAACCTTCTTGAATCCCATATTTTGTTTTTGTGCATTATCTGGTAGTGAAGTAACATCGGGCACTGTATGAGCTAAATGGGAGATGGTTACGATTTGGCATGCATCCAATTGACCACGGTGTAGTGCGCAAGTATGCCTACAGATGGCTTAACCTCATTTTTCCCCTTTTTAAAAGGTACAAATAACTTCATCCCAGCAATCCTAGGTGCTTCTGCTTCTCATATGAAGGCAGCTCTCAGTTTTTGTAGCTTGGAGTAGAGTGATTGTGCACATTTACTGAAGGTGCCTTATCTAGAATATACACCTCAGAAGACATAACATAGTGAACACCTTTGTCAGAAAGTGCAACCAATTCCATTCTTGAAACTTCTCCCCATATTAACTCATGGGAGTTGTCATGCTAACCTATACCATTCAAGGTTATAGAGGAGAGTGACACCCATATATACTATGTACTGCATTGTGGGAAGTGGGAAGAAATCATTTTCCCTTAACATGTTCCCCTTTAATGAGAAGAGCTTTAATATTTAGGGTCAGGCCTGAACACAAATCTCAAAGGTTTCTACCTCCTCTGATATGTCTTAAGAACCCAGAGGAAAAAATATTTTAGTCTGCAAATCAGGTAGAACTTATCGACTCCCGAGGTGCAACTAAGATACCCATTGTGTGCATTTCTGTTGTATGTATATTGCCAAGATTTTGAGGGGTAGAATGACTAGAACAAGCAAAAAGCAAGCAACCACATCTGGGAACTCTGGAATACAACTGCCAAGGAGATTACCCCATTGGCAATAACCTGTGGATCTTTGTAAAATTAATTTGTATGCATCCAGATCCACACCTTAGATACCAAAATCTTCTACTGCTCTCAAGTATGACCATTATAGTGAATCAAATTGCCTTCTGCAGATCAATAAATAAGGTCATTATTTGTGCGCCCTCAAAATTAGTCCTAGCCAATTGGAATAGATTTAGTCATAAAACTAACAAAGTTTGCTCTCCCCAACCTCCATTTAACAAAACCCTGGTGTGCATGAAAGACTAACTGCACTACATCAAGCCAGGATTTTTGCAATGACCTTCATTTCCTTTAGTAATAAGGAAACAAGCCTAAAATCTGAGGATCTGGGGGTATTCCCCTTTCCCTGCCTTGGGCAATAAGATTATGGAGAATAGTCTCGATGACCTAGTGATAATCCCCCTTCTTTGTACTTCCCGATACAAAGATAAAAGTAGTTTGTCCAGCAGTTCTTTGAAGGTTTTATAGAATTCTGATGGCAACCCATCTAGTCCTGGGGTTTAACTTGTGGAAAACTAGTTATGTAAGTGATAATCTCTTCCCTAGTAATAGGGCAATTTAAGTGTCCACTATTCACAGTTGTAGCTATCCTATTAATGTAGCTATTCTATTAATTTGCTTTGGTCTTGCCCCACCCCCTCCTTTCCTTTTGATATAGCATTTTCTAGCATCTGTAAACCACCTCATATTAGGTCACTAGCATCTGTAAGTTTCATAGAGGGGAATCAATACTTCCCTTTTCACACATTTCAGTTTATGTGCTATTAACTTAGAAGTTCTCCTTATCCCAATGCTACAACTGCCATATTTCCCATCTGGCATGTATATTACATTGAAGATACCAATGTTACCTTCTATACTGCTATAACAACATCCTCTTTCTTGATGCAGGTCTTAAGGCTCCTCTAAATGACCTATCAATATATTTGGCTACATCCATTATTCCAATCTTCCTTATATAAAAGTTTTGGAAAAAATAGTGTACTGAAACAACATGTTCACACAAAATACGAGCTTACTTTCTTAAATATTTTTAAAATCTGACCATCTTTCAAAGACCCAGTCACCCAACTTATCTTTACCCTAGAACTCTTCAATAACATTCCATCTGTGTTGTCCATTTTCATTCAACTCTTGGGTTTGGATCCAATCCTCAGATTGGACTGTGCCTCTTACTAGCTTTTGGATAACTGAAAGCTCTAGAGCTCTTCCCTTTCCCATAATGCCCTAGTCCCAAACACACCTCAGATCTTGATTGCTGTCATTTATATCCACAGTATTACAAAAGGAATAAAAATATTAATATAATCAGCAAAGGCTGAGACTCAAAGGTTCCTTCAGCATCTTCGAGGTATCCAAAAGACTGACTAGGAGAGGGTTGGTGGAGGAAGAATGAAAATGAACACATATGGAACATTATGGTGAGTACATAATTTACAACGTCCAATAAAGAAGTTTTCATTCATTCCTCAACTCTTGGGACAGAGTCCCCAGCTACCTAAATCCCTGGAAGAACCTAAGGGATATTCCGGAGTACTGTTGAACCAAAATCTGCTCTGCCCCTAGAGGCCACATCTATAAGGATTGGCCCAAGCTGTGGTTGCATACATCTAGAAGCTCTAGACAAAAAAAAGGCAAAAGCTGAACTAGCCATAGATCTTGTGGAATATGCTCTTGGTGATCTGGGTAAGGACATGCAGAATTTAGTATAAACAAAGGTAATAAAATCCAAACCATTTTGCTAATGTTGATTTGCACAAATCTGAATCTCTAGATACCAATAGAATGAAACATTTTAGAAAAAACTAAAACATAATAGTCTGTGAATGTCCCATAGGTGTAATACATAGTCTCCTTTATTTGAAAAATTTGGAAAGAAACTGCTACGTTAATGGTTAGATTCTGACACCACCTTAGGAAGAAAGGAAGGGTTGGTTCTTGAGGATACTCTGGTCTTTCTGAAAAATCAAGTCAGGGACTAAGAAAGCCTGCAATTCAGAAATCCTTCTGGCAGAGGTAATGGTTACTAAAAAATATAGTTTTTCGATTTAATATTTTAGTTCCATCTTAGCTGAAGGCTCAAATGGAGACTGGGTTAGTGTTTGCAATACTATCTAAATCCTAAGGGGGAGTATGATATTTAATTGGCGGTCTAAGGAGAAGTGTTCCTCTTAGAAAGGCTTGACAGAGTTTGTAAGATGCTAGAGATTAATTATCTACTCCATCGTGAAAGTTGGAGATAGTTCTAGCTGCTATCTCCTTCATTGAAGACTGATGCTAGAAATTCTGGAACTTTAGAGATTGGAGCAGAAAAGGGATCTAATGGATTCTGTTGTGCCAAAAACACAAATCTTTTCCATTTACTTTTATAAAGCTTTCTGGTGGAAGGTTTGCAAGATAAAAAAATACAATGGACTAGGGGTGAAAGCCTGGGCTGACTAGCAATCAATGGAAGTAGAGAAACCATGCAATAAATTTTAGGCCCAGAATGTCTGGATGGATTTAGTCCATCAGGTGAGACAGAAGGTCTGAAACTGGATCCAAGGAGATGAAGAAGATGAGGCCAAAGAAAGGGGAAGATGAGGCCAATAACAGGCAACGAGGATTACTGTGCTTCTCAAACCAGGATGCTTTCTGAAGAAACTTGTAGATGAGGGGCGTTGAGGGATAGGCATAAAGGAGACAGGCAGGCCAGTTATGATGTAGAGCATCTCGGTAACTCCTCTGGAAGTGGGGGGGGGGTGAAGGCAAAGAACCTTCTGCACTTGTTGAGAAGGGATGCAAAAAGGTTGCTGCATGGTTGACTCCATCAATGGAAAATCCTCTGCCACCTTCGCATTAAGAGACCACTTGTGAGGCATTAGAATAGACCTGCTTAACTTGTCTGCAATTACGTTAGACTTCCCCGGAAAGTGCATTGCTATCAGAAATTGCTTGGATGAGATTGCCCATTGCCAAAAATCAAGACCTTTGACAGGGGGCAAGACTTGGTTCCAACTTGTTGATATACCAGTCCACTGACATGGCCTGTGAATCCTAATAGTCCCGGTGAGGACTGCATCTTGGAAGGCCTGCAATGCTAGGAGGAAAACATTTCCAGGACATTAATATGCATGTTGGCTTTTTCGGGGGACCATGTGCCTTGGACTATCCTTCCAAGGAAGTGTCTCCCCACCCAAACCAGGTGGAGTCAGTGGTCACTATGGCCTTGGGTTGATGAAGAACAAAGGAGCGATCTTCTTGCACTTGACTTGAACGTATCCACCACAGCAGATAAAGAATAGACCACTGATAGCCAAGGTTCATTGTAGTATTCTCATAAGGTACCTTGATAATGGTCCAAGAAGATGGTAGAAACCACTGGCAACACTGGACCCAAACAGCACTGCTGCTAAAGTCTGGTTCCAGTTTATGCCATCTTGATAACGGTACTAGAATGATTGCTGCTGACATGGACCCTAAAGCTTGAAGGATTAATTGAGCTGAGTTTTGGATGATTTTCAAGACCTGGAAATGAACAGGCTGAACTCCTGCCACAGGAAGAAATGCTGTGAGACTGGTGTTAAAAGAAGCACTGAAATTCTAATGTCTGAGTTGGTTCCAGATGAGATTTATTGAAACTGAGATACCCACAAGGGAACAAATTTGGAGCAGATAATCATGGGCCTGTATTAGTTTGTGTCTCACTAGAGCAGTAATAGCGCCAGTAGTCTAGATACAGAAATAGTCTATCCTTTCAGTCTCGAGTGAGCTGTCACTACTGCCACACACTAACTCTGGGGGTTGTGGTGAGACCAAAGGGCAGAGCTCTTCATTAGTAATGACTGGCCCCCAGTCAGTCTGTTCATTTTGATATAGTGCACATCCTGAAGATCTATTGACCACATCCAGTCATCCTTGTGCTGAAAAAGCAGGATGGACTGAGCTGTGACCATCCAGAACCATGAATACTGAACCAACTGATTCAGATTGCCAAGATCTAAAATTGGTCTCCAGTCCCCTGTCTTTGGCACTAAAGAATCTTTGAGAAGTTCCAGACTCTCTGGTCTGAGAGGACCTCTTGGATGACTTTTCTAGCAACTTGTTTACTTCTAGTACTTTTCATTGGGTGGAACACTGATCTCTTTGAAACTAGAGGTGGTAGATGGTAAAAGGGTACCTCTAGATATTATCCTCTACACCCATGAATCCTCAATTTTTAACCAGGCTCTCTGGTTAAGGAATAAATGACCCCAGACCTCCAGAGGACAGTTGGGCCCCCTTTCAGGGGTGCTGGTAGGATCTGTGAGAGAAAATCTCTTGATCCTTGGTTCTAAAACCCCCCCCTGTCTTGCCTCAAGGGTGATGGCCTGCAGGGGGAACCAACTCCACGCAGATCTTGGAAGGATCCTGGAATTTCCTGAACCATATCTTTCAACTTAGATTCCTAGAAAAGTAAAACAATACACCAAAAAGGCATGAGGTACTGTCAATTTTTAGCACAGTTGAACATTAATAGCCGCTATTAGTCACCAAGACTTCCTCAGAAACAATGCTAAAACATGCTCACCATTAAATAGTTACATCATTTAATTCAGAACCACTTTCCAATCACTTTCCATTAATTATGTTAAAATGTAATTCAAATTTCAATTCTATAAAAACTTCTCAAAAAAATAAAGACTGGTTAAAAAAACTAGTACTTTCTAATAGTCACTTTTTTCTTTCCTTTAAAAAACACTTAACTAGATCTTTCACTGCACTAAAAACTACTGACAGTCTATCTTGTGCCTTTTTGGTGTATTTTTGTTTTTTAATTTAATTACACCTTTGCCTGGAAGTTAGTTTTTCTGGTTGATTCCTAGAAAAGGTTTGTTGTGGGACCAAAAAAAAAATGTATACCTAGAGCAAACTGGGCTTTTCCCCTCTTGCTCACACCTGTAGAGTGAATTTTTCGCTCTAGGGCTAAATATGGAATGTCCATCAAAAGGGTTCTGCAAAGTCACACAGGGTGCAGCCACATATGCCTCCCGATGGAAATACCTGAACCTGCCACCCTTGGGGGTACCTTATATGCTGTACGAGAATCCTCATGGATGAAATGGAAATGGACTAAAGGGTAGCCAACTGAGAGGCAATTGTGCTCTCAGCTTAGGGGGGTATGGTGCTAGGGAGAGACTTCACAAGTTCTTTAATCAAAACCCTATGGAGTCTTATGAAACGTACCAGGTAGTTCGGCAAAGGTTGCTGAAGCATAAACACACTACAAGTCCATCCAGTGCCCTAGACTCCCTTTCAGGGGGATGGACAGAGGAACTCTGTTCTGCAAGTTCCTTCCTGGTGGCTGCTGCTATGACCATGGCATCAACCAGTACTCCTTTGTGCCAATGGATTCTCCCCTTAGGTGGTGCCAGGATCTTGTCTGGTCTCTTGGGTACTGGTTGAACAGTATCAGGCTTCTTCCACTCCCACTGAGTGACCAGATCAATAAGCTCATCAGCGGGCAGAATCAACCAAGTGGCAGATGGACCAGCACCAAAAGCATCCAGGAATACCTACTCCTCTTGGGGAAGGGCTGACAGCAGACCAACCATCCTTTTGCTTTAGGAGTTAGTCTCCAAATGAGAAGTCATTGGGTGGTAATCTTGGGGAACCTTTCCTTTTATCAAAGTTGGAATCTTCAGTGACTGACTCTTGAGGACTGTAAGTGCCTCCACTTGGGCTGGCTGCCCCTATGGTAGGGATGAATGCAGTTCAAGATGCTGAGACAAATGGACTAGAACAGTCGGACAAAGGTGGACAAGTTTGAGCTCTGGGGCTAAAGAAAGCTCTCTCCACTACCTCAAATGCTGAATGCCCTGGAGAGAAGGAAACCTATGGCTTGGACATGGTGCCAATGCTACAGCTCCAACACACTGACTCTGGCACTTGGAGCCAGTCCACTCAGACACACCACCACAGTCTAAGATATCTGTATCTTCAGATCCAACACCACCAAAGCCATAGCTTGGATTGCAGGAGGAGCTAACAAAGGGTGGGAGTTGTGCTTACCAAGGTCTCCGGACCCGATTGAGTCATAGCCAGGAAAACCCATATTTACTTGTGTTGAGGGGAACATCATCCTGTCCATGTCGGCATCAGTCAAACTTTTAAAATGAACAAGTTGAAGATGCTATGGACAAAGGCCTTCAATGGTGATGTCTCACAGAATGCTCCAAGAAGGGAGATGGCAGCCTAAAGGTGATCGGATCCATACCAAACAGTGAAGAACAGATCAGAGACTACTTTTCATTCTGAATCTTCTGATTCAAAGATTTAGTCATTTTATATTGGAGGTACTGAACTTGCAGCAGGATAAGGCAGTATGCTCCAGAGAGAATTTTCTGGAATCTGGTTTGATTTTTTTAGGGTTGTGGAGCTCCAGAAGATGCTGGTGAATAAGATTTAGAAGGCAGCAAGCCCTTTAGTATTAATCTGTTTTTACAGGGTATGAAGGTCCTATGGTTAAAACCATAACAAATGTCAGTTTGCATTTAAATATGATGAGCCTAAACAATATACACATTCTGAATGCACACTGGAGTAGGATTTTGTGGCCTCAGGCTATACATTTTTTGAACCCTGCTGGTTTCTCTGACATTATGACTCAATGAAAAAAAAACACTACACTAGCAGTACCAAGAAGTGAAAAACAAGAAAATGACAAAGATTTTTTTAAACTGGTATAATTTTATTCCCCTCATTTATCTAACAATGGTAACAGAAGTACGCAAAGGTACTAAAAGAAACTACCAGCAATGGCAGATCAAATAGAAGTACAAGGGTAAAAGGGATGAAACACTTAAACAGCAAGAAAAATAAGATATCAAATATATAAAAAATGCAAAAACTAACAACTCACTGAAAACCACCAAAAAAATTACGCACTCAAATTACAACAGCAACCACATTTGAACTCCAAGCTGGCAAACTCTGGGGTATGTTAGGGACTAGGACATTATGGGAAAGTGATTAGAGCTTTCAGTGATCCACAAGCTAGTAAAAGTGACAGAGTTGGATCAGAGGATTGAACCCGAACCAAAGAGTTGAGGAATGAAAACTGACAACTTCGGTTTTCTATTTTCTCTAAGCAGTAACACGTGACCCTCCATCCCAGTTTTTCAACTGCACAACGATATGGTGGTCTGAACTCCATGCACTTTGACTGGGATGTAATCCATATGACTAGCTGCCCCAGGGACTAAAGCTATAAAGTGTAATCTTTCCCATATAAGATAAAGGCCCTCCATACATCTACTAGTCTCAAATCATTCTTATCCAAAATGCTTTTATCATTTAACACAAGTTTCATATGCCCAAATCTATCCAGCTCAACATCCAAAACCATGTTGAAATCTTCACCCACTTGTATTGTTAGTATTGACCCTGTATTTTTCAGAGGTGTTCATTAAAGACCATCGAAGCATCCCAGCACAATACTACTTTTGCCATCACCACCTACCAGCTTTGCCTTGCTCAGCGTGCTCAGCGTGCACCAGCTCCCATTTTAAATCCTTACGGATCAAATAAGGGCCCCTCTTAGTAGAGGGCATACAACTAGACACACGCCATCCTTTATATAAAAGTTGAATATTGGTCTCTAGCTCTTACCTTTCTAATAGGCTCAAAACATGCTTTCCTTTTCGTTTGGAGATCCATCTCTCATCATTCCATACAAGTACCAAACTACCATTATTTTGCTGTGCACTTGTTTAAGGGTTGCGTGTGCTCTTCAAACATAGTGGTCTGGTCTGCTTTTGCATTACCCAAAGAAAAAAAAAAAAAAAAAGAAAACTAGACAATTACTAAAGGTACTTGCACTTATTTACCCCCAAATTTAGTATTTTTAAGAGCAAGCTCAGCCCAACTACAGATTCTGTTTTAACCCAATAATAAAATAATGTTCCAGCTCTTAGACTTGTTTAAACCCTGGAGAAAGTACACAGCATAATTCCATCTGCATTGAAGACATTCTTATCCATGTTCAACAGGAGAAATGCATTCTCTTAGTTACTTATGGACTTAGGTAGGCAATGTCAGAATACAATTAGTTTGGACATGCATAGCATATATAGCCCCTCCAGTTTCTTTGTACTGCAATTCCTCCTTTGGTAAAACAGTCTCCATGTGTGCAGCCTTCTGCTGAATCCTGCTCTAGGTCTGCCGGTGTAGGTTATGGAGTAAGGAAGGTATTGTCCTCCTCCAGTTGCTCTTCTGTGAGCTTTGCTTATCAAAACATTGGAACAATTTGTTGAGACTGCCGGTTTCACCCCATTGCTTGGGAACATATACGGTAAAGCGGCTTTAAACCTTGAGACTGTTTCTTCTCCCAGAGGCAATTTGGTGAGCGGGCTTGCAGTATCAGATGGATTCTTTGTCTTGGCCTCCACCTCCATGTCCTGACCACAGTCCTGTGAACTTTGAGAGAGGATAGAGTAGCGATGAATGTCTCCACCTTATCAAGCACATCTAGTATAGATGTTTGGTTCAATGTACAAGGCCACTGGAAACATCACTGTAGCACCAACTTTGTTACAATCTAGAACATGCATCATAGGTTGTCCAGCCATATTCTATTGCTGGTTGTTACTCTGTGTGCCCTTTCAATTATGCCTTCATTAAGTTGCAGGATGTTAGTTTTCGTTTATATAATTTACTGTGTTTTTCAACCCTTTACTATCTGACAGATTAATCTTAAGCTGTTCTGCCTGATCCTGTTCTCTGCATAAAGCTTTACTTCTACGTTTTGAACTGCAGATATGTGATCTGTAATCTGTGAGTCGTGCTGGCCGGCAACTTCCTTTTTCTTCCAGGATACTTCAGTGTTGCTAGTCCATATTTGCCACATTGTTTATCTGCACTTTTTACACCAGTTTCCTTTGTAAAGGCAGCACCTTTCAGGACTGCCTGTACCAGTGCTGTCAAATTTGCAATCACAAACTGAATATCTTCTACCACAGACCTTGGTCCAACCACATCTTTGACCATCCTGTCTTCTCCCAGGGTTCCTTTAATCACTAGGAGTTATCCTTGCAATTTAAAAAGTGTGAAGATTAATTTGGATAGATTGGAGATGTACATAGTGTTTAAATTTCATCATTTACTCGGCTGGATGACACTAACAAATCTTGCCAATTCCTTATATTTACACTTTAGAGGAATGTGGAAACTCACAAAAGAATGTTGCTGCAGCATGTTTGTGCGCGCTCCCTCAGGTTCTGTTCAAATTTGTGCATTTTTCATTGCTGTAGCAATACAATAGTAAACTCCACATCTTGCTTTCATTCATTTTTGAAAACACTAACTAGGTATCATTCAATTAAGTGCTATTGCCCCATGGTGGACATTATATTGCTCAATGAAATATAAAATTCTTAAGACTGAATAAATTAAGATTTTTATCGAAAGAGTGGACTGGGAAAGTTGGAAATTAAAAGCAATGCAAGTTAGGCATATGTGACTGGGAATTAAGATTAATAGAATATGCTATCAAATGTTGTACAGTAGTAAACTGGCAACATTCTATAAATAGTCTTGTTTATCTGGGATAGTAAACTAAGAGCCCTTTTAGCCACAGCCAGACAGTTACACCAACATTTCAAAAAGAAATGGACAGTGTCTTGACAGATGCAAGATATCAAAGGCATGCAGAACACATTTTTAGAAGGGTCAACAACGCTAACATTACTAAATCAGAAACATGCACAATATACATTTGCTCATAAAAACATACTTCAGACTCCAAATGAAGTGTTAAAGGAAGAAAACTGCATGAACTGCAGTAGTGACCTGTATTTCAAACAGGTGATCAGCGTAACAGGTGATGAGCTTATATTACAAGTGCAATAAGGAGAAAACCGAGGGGAATCAGAGTTCCAAGTGGAACTGTTCATTCAGGCAGTGGTTGCAAAACCTACTAAAAGCAGGATACGAGTTCTGTCGATATCAGGGGATCTGAATGCACATATCAGGAGAAACAGAGGATTGACTAGGTCCACATGGGTGGGGCAACAGGAATGAGCATAAACCAATGGTGGTCACAATCAGCCACAAGCAGCAATTAGCAAAGGCAACAAGGTTCGAGAATAAAGACTTGCAAGTTGACTGGACAGAAAGAATAAAAGTTCAAAGAAAGGAGTCTAGCACATTAGGAAGAACAAAAAACGACAGCACCACAAAACCATAAGCGTGAGGACTATAGAACAGACATACAGGAAACCATGTACAGAAACAAGGTCCATTAAGAAAAATGGTGGTGGAATGCAAACGTCCAGGGAGTCATCAAAAGAGGAGATTACTGGAAAAGTGGGAACTAGAAAAAAGATGGAGCAGCCTAAGGAATAATACTGGTTGGCTAACAGGCTGAGACAGCAGTTGCAATAGTGAAGGACAAGGCAACAGAGGCACTCTACCAGCTTCTAGAAAGAGAAACAGTACTTGGCACAAAAACTCAAGTTTGCAAGGTAAAGTCTTCAGACACCATTGATAAAGGATGCCAGCAACAATCTCACCAGCCTCAGGATATCAAAGGTAGATGGAAGGAGTACTTCCAGCAGCTGCTGGAATGAAGAAAATCCCATAAAAGCTCTACAATCCTAAACAGCCTACAATGAAAGAAGAGAATCCCACCTTATAATTAAGAACAGCACCAAGGAAAATGAAGTCAGGGAAAGCAGCAGTCTTAGATGAGATAATGGTCAATGCAATAAAGATGTTGGGTGAGTTAGAAGAGACATGGCTCAGAGGGTACTCAAAGCGGTATGGAGAAAGAGGCATATTCCACCTGACAGTGCCTGTGAAAACAAAGGGGATATTCATAACTGGGCAGCAAAGATGAATCAAACTCAGGTCACACTGCATTAAATTTTTGGAGAGGATTTATAGATGAACACACAGTAGAAAGCAATATGGGAGGCTAGCAGCTAGGATTCATATTAGGATAGAGTACAACCACACTCGTGTTTGAAGTGAAACAGATAGTTTATTAGAAGCTACAGATTAGGACAGTGTCCATATGGGCATTCCTAGACTTAGAAAGTATACAAGAAGGTCCCAAGAAAGCTGACTTGCATGGTCTTACTATGGTTTGAAGCCCCAGAAAACACTTGTAAGAATTAGTGCAGGCTATGTACAAGAACAGAACAAGTACAAACAGCATTCAGATTCAGAGGAGTTGGAGGCCAAGTCCATTTCTGATCTTACTGGTGACTGATTACATTAGCAAAAAGGTCTGAGGGGACAGAACAAAGCTGCTGCATGGGGATTATGTGGCATTATAGGCAAGCTCTGTACTATATTTCATCCTGTGTGCTTTGTTTCCCGTTCCATTCTCCTATCCTTTGCTGAAGTTAAAAGGAAAACTTCAGCAAAGGATAGGAGAATGGAACGGGAAACAAAGCACACAGGATGAAATAGTACAGATAAAGTCAGTTGCAATGGCAGCAAGGGGGGTGGATAAAATCAGAAGCAGAGAACTGAGGTAGAAGAATAAACAGTGGAACAAGTTACTAACTTCAAGTACCTGGGAGGGTTGATTGAGAAGGAAAGTTTGAATGAGGTCAAATCTAGAATTAGAGAGGCTTTAGCCAACTGGCAGAGTGTCATGGGTAGTATGACAGAAGAATGCCGAAGAAGCTGAAAAGCAAGATGTACAAAACCTTACTGCAGCTAGTATGACAGTATGGTATAAAAACCTGGGCAGAGAAAGCAAAGCAGCTGAGGGACGTGAAAGGTGATTGACAGGAAGTGCCCAAGATGGGTGGTGAGATGCACATTGTGGGACAGAAAGAAATTAGATAATCAGAACAGAAACTCAAGTAGCTCCAAATGAAGCCCAGGCAAGGGCCCGTGGGGGGGGGGGGCACCATGGGTGCAGATCTTGGTGGTAGTAGCAAATATTCAAACAGCTTTGAAGGCTGAAGTCAAGAAGGGTTCTATGTGAATAGCAGTTGAACATGGGTCAGTTGGTCCTCGGAGATTGGCGAGTGCCATTCCAAAGGGACAGGCAATGGCCTCAGTCACCCTCGGCTAATCAAAAAGGAGTCTGGTTCAGATCCCAGAATCCAGAGCAGAGATGGGCACCTTGTGGCATCTAGTGTGGTGAAGTAAACAATCCTAGAGAAGCCAGCAGGGGCCCTGGGAGAGTTCTTTTCTTTGTAGAGAGCAGGGTGCCCTGGAATGGATTCACCCCATGAGAAAAGACCATGCCTGCGAAACAGTCACAGTTCCAGCAGCATCAGGTGAGCTCCTGCCAGCCCTTGAAAACCTGGGGAGATGGTGCAAGTCTCGTGCCAGGCCATTCCCATATCCACAGCAGATCTTAAAGGTGAACAGTCTCTGGCATATTAGAACAATGTAGATAGGGGAAGTCAGCAAACCAGATCCATAACTTTGGGATAAGGATTGGCTTCAAGGGCTTGGGTGGTCAGGCTCAGGCATGAAAAGCAGTGTGGGGCATATGCCATGGCATCACCCCTCTCCCAGGGGGGGCAGTGGCAGTGACTCTGGATGAGTGCTGGGCCCTTCCTGTGGATCACCCCAGCTGTGGAAGGCGCCATTCTCTACTGATGTCCAGCATAGTCTGGCAGCTAGCAGCGGACTTAGAACCGGTGCAGACCAGGGGAATCCCACTGTTTAAAGCAAAGCATCATGAAGGCACGAGACAGGTGTTGATTCAATGTGATTTCTGCCCAGTGCTCCAATGTCAAAATGAAGAAAGTCAATGAAGAATGGGTAAACTGTGGGAGTAACTGACTCTTAAGGTAGCCAAATGCAGTGTCATCTAATTAGTGACTAGCATGAATGGATGAATGAGATTCCCACTGTCCCTACCTACCATCTAGTGAAACCACAGACAAGGGAACAGGCTTGGCAGAATCAGTGGGGAAAGACACTGTTGAGCTGGACTTAAGGTTAGGGAGAACGGATTACGGTGGTTAAGGCATATATGCAGGAAAGCAGAAGACAAGCTGGTGAATAAGACTTGGGACTGACAAAGAAAGCAAGACGAAGTGAGGGCATCCAGTACAGAGATGGATTGTGTGAGATAAGACCTGCAACAGTCAAACAGGACTGTTGAAGGCAGGACAGTGGCACTGAATTGAGATGGTGACAGTTGAAAAAAAGGGGTTGATTTATTCAGTTGATAGGTGGGTACACGAATTGGGTGCAGACAAGTTCTCAGCTTTAGTAATATTTTTTTTCTAAATTTGGTGCATGTAGAGATATTGTAAACTTCACTTGGGATAGATTCCTATAAGGCAGGGCCAAGGACTGGAAAGTAATGTCTGTAGGCCTGATCAGTACAAGGAAACTGCTGGTCTGAGAGTACAGTTGATGCAAGGTACTCTTCGTGGTCAATCTGTGGAGTAGTAATGTTGAGTATAACAAAGCAGAAGTAGATTTGCATGCTGTTCTAGATTAAGCAAATGTCTTCACTTACATAAAACAGAAATGTATTCACTACTTGGTGACAGGAGGATGAAACATGGATTATTTTGTGAGAGGATCAAGAGGCCCTTATTGTTTCCATAGGAATGGGCAGTTAGATTATGCCATCTGTATTATTGGGCAATGAGAGATTTTAAAGCATTCATGCAGGGCAGTACTAATTTTAGCTTTCACAATGACAGTGTGACCTACTTAGCTTGGGTTAAAAGGAAGAGACCGTCAAGTGAGGTGGTTGTTGGACTGGTTGGAGAGGACAGCTGGCAAGTTTAACTAAGTAACCGGGAATGCTGGTTATGGAGACAATAAAAGGTTTTGTACCATTAGTTTGTGGATGGGACCAGACTAACAGAAAACAAGATCATTAGCATACAGAATAAGGTTGGACAATAGGAGGTCTGACGGTAGTGACTTAAGGAATGTGCTGGAAAGAACAGGGGCCAAGAGTGAGCCTTGGGAATACCTATAACTTTTGTCAGATCTTTTTCTTTTTGTATTAATTCAGACACTTCAATGCAAAGATTCTGATTGTGATGTAGCTGATTAACTAGTCTAAGAGGGAAGACAGCAGTTAGAATACACACGTCAGTTAAGTACCAGCTTATAGGTTCACAGATAATATTAGGCTGGCTGCCCTTGCAGGCCATTTCCCTTTTTAGGCTACAAATGTCAGCCATGGTGTTGCAGTGGTTAGCACTGTTACCTCACAGTAACAGGTTCTCCGATTCGATTCTCTGCTTGTGTGCCTTCTGTGTGGAGTCTGCATGTCCTCACTGTGGTCAAGTGTGTTTTTAAAGACATGAATGTAGGTGCGTATCTGTGCCTTCTGTGAAAGCTGGGCACCAACTCAACACTGTAAAAATACCACTGCCAATCAATATGCGGACCAGTGATCCACTGTGGTGACCCCCCCCAGGGGAAAGCTGAAAGACATTGCTTTTTGCCCCCTTTTCTAATGGAAATAACCTCATTTGGTTACAGATTGGCCTTACCCATCACATGGCCTACAATTATATATTATCCCTAACAACTGTTATCATACCATAGATAATTTGAGTGGACCCACGCATGGGATAAAGCATTTAGAAGCTGCATTTGCCCATAATTAGTACAGGGGGAGAAATGGGGTAAAGTTTTGTTTTTCATTCACAGATCTAAGTTGCACTTGAAAATGGACAGGGATGAACATATATGGACGGGGAGTCTGCCAGCAGCAGTATCCCCTGCAAAATTACCTGTCCCTCCAAATCATTCTATTGGTGTTGCAGAAGAGATTTCAGATGCCATACAATTGGCTGGGTGTGCAGTAAATCCATCAGTTTTGGGTTGCTTCTGATTTGAGTTAACTTATCTCAAAGCTATTAACTCAAGTTGTTTGTGTTGGCAAGTACCAGAGTGATGCCAGCACATTAAAATGCTGTCCATGACCAATTCAGTATGTAACAATCATTTCATATCTTACATTGGCTAAGAGAGTAGTCAGGTAATCTAATGGGAATAAAAAGAGAAAGTGCCCAATTTGTTTCCTTTTTTAAGGCTCTAGTGGCGATATCAAGTGTAAAGTGGCCAGAGTAAAGCCAGGACAACTGTTGCAGAACTGTCACAAGATGACAGAGCAACTGACTTGGAAAATTCTGGAAAGTAAATAGGTTGCTCTATCTTTGGAAAATGGAGAACTAGGTCCGACATGTGACTTTAGTACATTTTGCTTTAGTTTGATGATGTAGCATTATGTACACAGTACATCCCAGCAGGGCACCAAGCATACTCCAGGTTTCCCAGGTAGTCTCAATTTACATACATAACAAAAGGTCAGGCATTATCCATTGATATTAAAAAAAAAAGCAGAAGGAAGCAGAGAGAGACCACTTGCAGAGATTTTGAAGTTTCCCCTAATTAGTGCAAGTGCCTCAGCGTAACTAGCTACTGCTGTGGAGATTGGACTGAAGATTACATCCAGAGAGTGTGTGTATGTGTGTATGTGTACACCTATAAATTCTTACAATCTATCACTTTGCTGCTTTTGTCTTCTTGAAGAGGTAGTAGTGGACAAACTACAAGCATGTGTGTGTGGAAATACTTCTCACCAAAAGCTGCAAATGTCTAAAAGTTTACATTTGTAAAAATGTACGTAAAAAACTCCTACAAGATAGGCTCACCACCACAATTTGTAGTGCATGGGTAGTACAGAGTTCCTTGGACCTACATACCTTTATCAAGGTTTGGGATAAAAGTACCCACAGTGAATGTGCCATTCTCACTACTTCAGTGAGTTTTAAGAGAGATTTCAGCACAGAACATTATGAAATAAGAAAGGACAAGTGGTTTTTCAAAGTATATACTCAGGCATCAGGGCAAATGTTTTTAGATTTTAGACAGCATGCATTTTATTATGGAAAGGAGATTGGTGTGGTTTATATTAGAGTGATTTAAAATTGGATGTACTGTTATAAACAGTCGAAATACTGAAACTTGGTTATACTGCAGTGTGACATGCCAAAAAGCTCTAATGGCATGAAGGTATAAACCCCATGCCTATTTTCCAGGTGACTTGACCTAGCTAATTAACATGTCTGTGTACGTGTGTGTATGGGAGGGGGCATCTGTGCAGAGGAAACTATCCGATGCTACAGTCCCAATGGTCACACTACAGCACTGGATTCAAGGGTGATAGGGAAGTTTAAGGGTTGTGTGCACCACCTGCCAACACCCAGTGCGTGCCCAAGCAAGTTGCCAGGCACGACCTTGAGGACAGGGTTTAAACAAAATAAAATTCTCCTCAGAAGAAAAATGTATTCCTGGTCTGCTTAATTCTCACCTATACAGAGGTAGCCATAGGAGTTCTGCATGGTTCAGGACTACAGCTCGGAAGGACATCCACATTGTTCCATGAATGAATGGAGTAATACACAGGATTTCTTAGACTCGTATGTCAAGAGAAATTATGAACGGAGTTGAAATGTTAAGCCAAGTACCAGTACATTCTTCTGGGAAGAGGAGACTCTTATGTATTACATACGGATTCACTTTATAATCCTGAAATATCAAACACCCCCGCTACTTATATATACCAACTCAGAGGTCACACTACAAAGACAGACATGAAACCCACCCATCTACATTCCCCTCACACAAAACACATACTTACAAACTCCACCATTCAACACTTACACACGCACACTTACCTACATACCTTAACATACTAAAGTCCTACCCAAAAGTCCTACCCAAAACCCTTAAAATATAAACACTTGCCTGAATCTCCAGCTAGCCATACAGTGCACCACCATAACTGCTGATTCAACTTTTCTGGATTTTATGTGGTCTTTCACGAAACTGGGCTTTTACTATTTTAGCCTTGAAATACTTCAATTCAAGATTTCAGTTTTGAGATTATAAAGTGAACCCACTATATACATATGCTGGATGAAAGGAAAATGCTTCAAATTTATGGATGACTGGTAATTCACATAAAAGCAAATTAATAAATGCTTAATTTCATGAAAAGCATACATTTAACAATACTGCAGTTGTGTTCTTAGTGCTACGTCAAATTGCTCTGTTTTTATTGTTTATAATGTATTATTAAACGCACATAACTATGGGTGAGATGAATATACAGTCTTGTTGAAGACGCAGCAGCAGTAACTGAAAAGAAATGTACGGAGTCCAAGTACGTTTCAGAAAAATAGATGGAAGGCACATAAAGTTTTTTTTTTCACAAAGTGGTGTGAATGACCAAGTCTTTCTAGAGAGATAGAAGTGACAGTGAATTTATTGGACAGACAGTTCTTTTGGTTAATGGAAAAAAAAAATCTGTTGCTTAAGTTAAGTCACCCAGGGGTAATGATACTACAGAGAGGCAGCAGATTTGATGACAGACTCTACAATTTCAGCCACAAAGGTTAGTTACATTGACTATTAAGTGTATAGTCCCTGCAGCTTTTTGGGTCAAACAATTTTTCAGAGCTCCAGAAGGTGCTGGTTGTACAGCAGAAAAGCAGAAGCATTTCTTCCACTTCCTTTCTGTGAACCCGCAGAAGCGGGCGATGCTACTTCAGGACAAAGTTCCACAGTAGCTTGCGTTTCTGCTTTTTGTGTGATGTGACCTAAAAGGTAGTTCACTAAACAGAATTATCTTTGTGATCTTTTGTGGTATTTTTGCAATGCATGTTTGGCTACAGTACAATTTCCCCTTTCTTACTAAATAGAAGCGCAACTTAACACTGCTTCAAGGCCATCTAGGCCAACAAGGTTAGCCATGTTGAATTAAAAAATACTCCAAACAATATCTGTCCGTATCATCTGTCTGTATATTCACACTACTTCCCCTAAAGGGGTTCACCACAAGACAAAATGAGTCTTCCCAGCTCAAACTGCCACATCTACAAGTCAATGCAGTGCCAGCATCACTTGGAGTCCTGTTCATAGGCATATTCCAGTTTTACCATATACAAGCAGTCATCACTTCTGTCACTAGCCAGCATAAAAGTCAACTGCCTCACTTGCGTAATCAGACAACCAATATAACCTACACATTGCCGACTGATTTACTGAACTGTGTGCTTGTTACACTTCATGAAGAGTTACGACTGGTTTTGCTTTCTGCTAAAAAGTGCAGTTAGAATGTTGACAATTTATAACGCTGGCAGTATGAACTGCAGTATCAAAATGTAGACAAGGGTAAGTGGGTTGGTGTTAGGGGTGGAGTGTGCAAATCTTTGTGGTTAGGTGAGGGGATAGCTTTTGTATAGTGTCTGTGGGCATATCCGAGCCTACCTAGGCTAGTGGCAGTATTATGGAAAAGGCTTTCCAAGGTAAGCTGCAGGGTTAGGATTAGCACACATCAGTAAAATGGGTAAGGGGTCAGCTATTAGCTTCCCATTATACTCATGGGTATCTTGTGTACAAGTTTTAAAAAAAAAGTGTTTCACATGAACTTCACTGCTGTTTTAATATTTAGAAGAACTGTGAATAAAGTTTATGAAAACGGTCTTCCTTTGCACCTTCCTGGGTAAGAGTAGTTCTTTATGTATAAGCCATAAATGCAAGGTGTTCCTGCTGAAATATTAATGCACACAATTTCGAAACTCATTTTCATTTGTATCTGAGTAACAGTATACATATGCAAAATACAAGTTTCATGTGTACTTCACTGTTGAAATACTAACAAACCAGAAAACAGAATTGAAGCTTCTTTTGTATCCAATGAAAATATGAAAATGTAGACTTTATACCCATCAGTGCACTTTGCATCATCCTGGATGACTGTGTGCAAGACATTTCATCTGCACGTCACTATTAATAAGTGCTAGAAGGTTTAGCTTTTCATATTTGCAAGTGCAGAGTTACTTTGTAAATAACAGTGCTCAATATATAAAAAATAAAATCCAAGTTGTCAGAGCATTTTGCAGGAGTTTTTACTTTTCAAAAGTAATGAATTTTAATTAAAACACAGATAAATGGCTCCCCATTACCTTTAATACAAGCTCTCCAAATATTTAGCATTTCTAATACTGCAACAGGAATGAACCCATTCCAGAGTCAGAGTACAACAAAAATTCATGAAATCAGTACTGCTTCAGTCTTTGATGTTTGTCTAAAGGGCTTTTCTTAGCCCCCACTAGAATTGCCCGACATTACATGTAGCAATAGAATATTTAAGTATGCTTGAAAAGTCTCGTCACTCCTTTTCGTACTACTAGAGGTATCCGGGTGCCTTTATTCCATATTGCTCTCGTTTCTGCTTGCATATCCTGGTATGTCTCAGTACACTGGACACAATCACTGAAATAGCTATATTTCACGATTAATGTTACTTTCGTCCTTTTTGACTACTATATCCATTATCCATTTTCTTGCTTCTTTCTCAACCGTTATTGGATGATCCAATGTGATCATAACTTTTTCCGCAAAGTAAGCAGGAGATGAAAGCAAACTAAAAGCACCAGCAAGCCCAAGGACAAAAAAAAAACAAAAAGTCAAAAACAGCAAGTAAATCACAAAGAAAATTAAGAAAGGTTTTGCGATAGTTCCTTCTTCAGGTTTAATGCTTGTATTCTAGGGGTCACGTTCGCTACCAGTCTTGCTACATTCCATTGTTTCTATATTTTCCTTTCAAAAATAATGGCTTACTTTTACCCAAACCAGAAAAGATGGAGGATTTCTTTTGCAATAATGCTTTTTAGTACCTCTTGCAGTGATCTCTGTTACTAAATCAGTTTTTCTAAAGTATTAAACGTAAAGTACAGTTGTGTAAAATCTTACCATAACTGTAGATGTCCTTGCTTTCACCACTGCAGTATTCATACTGCATGGTATTTCCTGCCACGAAGGCCATCATCCGGCCAGTATACCAAAGCCTACAATTGCTTTATGGTACGCTGAACGTCACCTAAACACTCCTCACATAGCAGGCATAAAGGTGACATTCAGGCATATCATTCTCAGAACTGACTGCCCAGTAGGAACAGCAGTCCAAGGAGAACCTGCACATCCAGGAAGGAAAAAAAAAAAAAAAAAGACTAGGGGGATGGAGAGAGGGAGTGAATACTGCAGCAGTGAAGGCAAGGACAGTTACGGTAAGATTTTACACAAGTGTACTAGGTCTTTATGCATTCATAACTCACGGGAGAGTGCCAAAGCTCAAGAAACTTGGGAAGAGGAAGCAGCAGTAAAGCTCTCCAAGAAGCCAGGAATAACGGCATTAGCAAAACCAGCTCTAGCTCTGGCGATACCATTCAACTTGTAGTGTTTGGTGAAAGTATGCACAGAAGTCCAGGTAACCGCTTTAAGAATAGCATTAGTGTCTTGAGCCCTTGAAAAAAAGCAACAGAAGCCACAGCTCTACTAGAATGAGCTTTTACAGAAGGAAGGCTCTCACCATTCAAACTGTAACAAAGAAATAGCCTTTGAAATCCAAGTAGAAATCAATAGTTGGCATGGAAACAGGCAATCCTAAAGACCTAGAATGAAAGGAAACAACTGACCAGATTTTCTGATAGCTGTAGTCTTATTCAAATAAAATAGGAGTCTTCTATGCATGTCTAAGGTATGGCAACACCCTCTGTCAGATTGCAGAGAGGAAAAGTAGGCAAATTAATAACTCAACCACCTTGGGCATAAAAGGATTAGTATGCAAGGACACCCTGTGCTCATGGAACATCAAAAAGGCAGATAAGCTATAAGGGCTTGCAACTCAAACACCCATGTGTCGAAGTAAGAGCTAAAAGAACATCTGCCAAAAATAATGTTAAGGAAGCAGAACCAGCAGGCTCAAAAGGGAACCAGTCAATTTTTCCAGAAAGAAATTTAAGATCCCAGGGAAGAACAGGCTTTGTGGGAGGCCTAATATTAAGGACACCTTTAAGAAACTGCTTAGCCTCAAATCTAGCCAACAAAGTTAAAGGCAGACCAGCAGAAAGAGCTGACAAGTGGGCCTTAATAGAAGAGTAGGCCAAACCAGCACTGAGCAGCTCACACAAATGTGAGAACGAAAGGAACATTCACAGTAAGTGGGTCCAGATTACGAGAAAGAGACTATTAGGAATCAAAACCCTATCACCCACAATGTCAGTTGAAGCATGGACAGACTGGGATGGAGGAGAGATCCCTTGCCTTGTGTGAGTACATCCACCCTGTGTGGTAACTTGTGATGATTGCCCTTGGATAGATGCAGACTTAGAGGAAACAGGTGGTGTTGTGGCCAAAAGGGAGTCACCAACAAGCTTTTGGGAGCATCTTGAATCTTGAACAGAACTCTCAGAATGAGAGGAAGGGTAGGGGAATGCATAAAGAAAACATCCCCTTCCAAGAAAATGAGACAGCATCCACCTTCCCCTTCCAAGAAAATGAGACAGCATCCACCTTCCACACCAGAGGACCTGGGAATCTGGCACAAAACAGAGGAAGGCGTTTGTCTGGCAGGAAGGCAGAGGGATCTATTTGAGGATTACCCCACTGACTAACAATATCCAGAAACAATAGTAACCAGGAAAGAAAAAACGTACTGTCCAAAAACACCAGCAACAAGGCAATCCAAAAGAAAAAGCTAAGGCAAATGTGGAACCAATAAATATATTTAATCCAAACACCAGGATTGAGCGCTTTAGTTACTTCATCAGAATAGATTCTGATGAATAACTAGTTTATGAAATCGCCCAATTCCTGGTGTTGTTTGGATTAGCTATATTTACTGGTTCCACATTTGCCTTCACTTTTTCTTTTGGATTGCCTTGTTGCTGGTGTTTTGGACAGTATGTTTTAATGTCCAGAAACACAACTTTGTGAAGCATCCATTTGTCAGACTGTCTTCCACACTGTTCTGATCTGAAGGAATATAAACTGCCTGAAGAGTTCCTTGATACTGGACAGCCAGATCCCATACCAGAAGTGCCAGTCAGCAAGCCAGGTAAGATCTTGCCCCCCCCCCCCCGTTTGACACCACATAACCATGGTATTGTCTGCGAATACCTTGAGGCGCCCTGAGAGAAAGGATGAAAAGCCTGAAGGGCCAGCAATAAAAGCTAATCACTGATGTTAAGCTCCTTCTGCTGAGGAGGCAACCACACTCCCTGAACCTTCAGGGAGCCAAACGTTGCTCCCCATCCCACATCTGAAGCATCATAATGAGGGAAGAGGATGAAAAGGGAGCCTTGCAGACAACTGCTGAATTCACCATAGAAGTTCCTTCGTGAGACAAGGGATAAGAGAAAGTGGAAAGTCAGGAAGCAGAGAAATGTAAAAACTACCTGAAAAGAGGATGGATCAGAATACAGAGATAAGCATCCTTGAGATTCAGAGACACCATAAAGGCTCGAGGAAGCAGGGTCTGAAGGGACAACATCCAAAAGGAAGCCACCTTCAGAAAAGTATTTAGATTAGAATTGGTCTTTTCCCGGCACTAGAAACATTCTTGAATAAAACCCCTTCCCCCTTTTGGACACAGGCACCTCTTGAATAATACCCAGAGACAAGAGATCTCAAAAGAACCTCTGGGAAAAAAGGAAGTTGTTCCCAAGGAGGCTGAGGAATGCCAACAAAAGGAGGATGGGAAATCCACACCATGAAATACCCCTGATGAATGACTGACAGAACCCAAGAATCCTGGATGATTCAAAGCCGAAAAGAAAGGCAAAGAGAAAGGAATGTGGTTGGTAACAGGTGGATAGTCAGGCAGCACCTGGCTTGTCAGGAAAGGACAGCTTTGAATCCCTGCAGTCTGAGTGGCCTTCGCAGGAAGAGCTAGTTTAACACAATTTTACCTTTAGCAGGAGGACGACATTGCCTACAAAGGCTGGCTTAAAAGGGTAGTTTCTCTGAAATTTAGGCACATGAGAAACAAATGTTTAAGCTCCTGTAAGGCTTCCCCCCCTTGTCCAGAAGAGACTTAAACCAGCAACCACTTCCTCAAAACAATTACCTAGAGGGGGCATCCATCAACTTAGCCTTAATATCAGCAGGTAAAGGTTGAAGCCTAAACCAAGGCTACCTCTCCAGTACTGAGCCAAGAGTCAGCCGATGCATCGTAACTACATTTGATAGAATCAAAGTCCCTAGCAAGGAAAAAGCAGAAGATTTACTTAAGAGTCTGGAAGATCATAAAAAAGCCAACACATACATAGATATATGGGTCTGATAATTAATAGCCCTAAAAGTTGGGGTAGCCAAAGTATAAACCTTCTTACCCAGCCTATCCATGGTTCGACTGTCCTTATCAAAAGGCAGTAACTTGGACAAAGGAAGCAATTAGGACAGCTTATCAGAGGCTATAGAAACTACAGAGGGGTCAAGAGCAGGATATTTGAACAAAAAGGAACAATCAGGCATCCTATAAAACCTATCAGGCTTTATGGGAGCAGGGGCCAGAGAATCGGGCACTTTAGAGGCATGGGGAAACATCCAGTAACGCAGCCAAGACAGGAGGAATACCCACAGGTTAGGAGATTCCATTTACAGCAACTCATAGTACTTCTTGCGATGCCCCCTGCACTGGCCCAGTAACCAAAGAGCCTCAATCCTCACCACTAGCACCAGTGTGGGATGTGCACATTGGGAGGATGACAAATACACACACAGTATAATGACATTGCCCTTAAGAGCACACAGAGATCACAATCAGTCTGGGGCTGGTTTCTCCCCCTTTCCCCAGATCCTCTAAGACTCCCCACTGGCACAGCTATACAGTAGAATCCTTAAGCCAGGGTTCCAAGCAAAGTCCTCCCAGCACTCTGTCCAACCAGTGCTTTGCGTCTCTGCCCAAGCAGCTGACATACACACACTGAGATCTGATTTATACACAAACATGCAACTGGGAAAGGCTGATGCAGGTTTACTAGGTATGCCCCCTTCTGCCCAGACCATAAGGTAGTTATTACTGCCACCAGAACCCCTTATCTACTTTAAGGCCCTTCCCAAAGGGTGCCCAATCTTACTGTGTAATATTACCCAAATGGTAAGTGTGACAAGGGCAAAGACCATGTAGGAGTGGCATATACAGTGTCACCAAATACATATGTAAGACCTTAAATATCTCTAAACAAAACAGCCACAATTAAAAGGTTTAAATACATTTCATAATAAAACAAGGCAGTATTCAGTAACTCAGCATAGTGAGAGTTCAGAATCACAGGAAATATTTTTACACTGCAGGACAGTCTCAAATAAATACAGAAAACATCTAAACTAATCTTTACTATATTCCTATCACTAAGATACTATGATCCAAGTCTTACAGAGCAAGGCAAATGTAGTGCGGATGAGTGGATGCAGAAACTAAAAATTTAGCACCAGTGTCAAAAATACTTCTCTCAGATGTTTGCTCAGAAATGGAAGTCGTAAAACAATTAAGTACTTTTACATTTTAAACCTAGTAATTATTTATTTCCAGGACAATAGAAAATACTTCTAGCTGTAGACATCCTGTCTTGCTGAAACTAAGATACCACAATATTAAACAATTTCAACTTATTTTCTTGAGTGTTTGTTCCAGCTACTATTAAACAAACATACATTCGCACAAGCATATATATTTCTGTTCTTTTCCAGTAAGGTACACTGTGGTTGCATTCTTGAAGCTCAGTTTAACACACACTTCGGCACCAGTAGTTTAATATCCACATAACATAGTTCCATTACCAGTAGTTTAATATCCACATAACATAGTTCCATTACATTTGTAAGACAAGTCTATGGATCATATTAATAAAATGACATATGCTTATTTACAAAAATCCAGATAGCTGGGCTGGCAGCAATTTGGTTGGTCACACCTCTTATGGATATCAGAAACCTGGGCACAATCCCACTTAAATTCCATCACTCTAGAGATTGTGTCCCCAAAGGAAATTTCCTCAGGAGTATCTGGACTATTAGATTCCTCCTCCTCCTCAGACCCATACTCCAAAGGAGAAGGAATCTGGGTACAATAACTGATTCTACATCAGAATCCAACTCTTCCTCAGAAGAATTTAATTCCCTCAGCTTTTTAGGAGAAGAGGATCAAGGAGAAGCAGGAATTGAAACCCCTTGAGGAAGCCTTAACGACAGTAAAACATTAAAATAACCCCCAAGTAAAGGCCTGACACTCACTTTGTGGATCCCTAGGGGAAATGTGCTTAAGTTTTCGGTTTCTTTAAAGGAACATCCATCACAGAAAATTGAGAAGGGACTCAGGATGGCATTTCACAACCATAGTAGGAACCTCTTCCCTAAGAAGAAACTGTAGGATCCCCACAGACCCCTCAAACAAAACAGCAGTTCCCCCTGAACACCCAAATGGACACCTTCAAACCTCGGGCATCCTACCGGCTAGATCCTCGCTGGCCTCAAACAGCCAGGCGAGTCTTCAGGTTTGTAACAACCTAAACACCCAGCAGAGGCTGGACAGTGCAAGATTCCGGTCTCACCTTTTTCACCTTCTTCCTAGATGGCTGGCCCTCTGGGCAGGAAATTCCATTCATAGCATCTTTAGCAAGAAGCTTAAGATATTGGTTTTCAAGATTCATTAAGGGATGAAAGTCCACTATATGGGGTTTTCAGAACAAACGAATGACAAAAATCAAACAGGACGTATGGTCGTTAGAAGCTCCTAGGCAAAAAAAAGCAATTATTGTGGTGGCCTTTATGGGAAATCTGTCTTCCACACTGGCATTTTCCCTTTCTGGATGACATTAACCCCCTAAACAGAAGAAAAAAAAACGAACAAAAACCCCAACCGGGGACTTCTCTGCATTGGTGAGGACTTCAGCAAACAGGAGTAATCGCCAGAATTCCAACAAATAGAAAAGCGACAAAAAAATGGATGGAGGTCAACAGACCAACAGTTTCAAAATTGCATTCAGACTGGGTGTAAAGAAGTTTAGGATCGCACACCTGAATGTCACCTTTATGCCCTACACTACGAGAGTAGTATTTAGGTGACATTCAGCACACCTTAAAAGCAATAGTAGGCTTTGGTAGACTGGCCGGACGATGGGCTTCACAGCAGGGAATTCCATGAGTTATCAATAGTGCAGTGGTGAATGTAAGGACATCATTGGTCCCTTACAAATTTGAGAGCATAAAAGGGATATGCATACTGGTCGTGTATGCAAGTGTCTTGTCATTTTACTGCATAACATACCGATTTGATCAGTTGTCTTGTCAGAATACCAAAGAACAGAAGTTTTTGAAATCTGGAAACGGTTTGTGTAATTAGTAAAATGTATCCAACTCTTGCAGGGTTCCTCCTCCCCCACAGCATAAAAATATTCTATAAAATACATACCATTTGTAGCTAAAAATCTATATATTCCTCTTCCCACATAGCCATAACATTGGCATATATTGTAGCTATGGGCACAACCATTGCTACACCTTAAACAGATCTTTAACTGACAAAACATTGTTTATCATTCACACTTAGGACATATTTAGGCACACATGCCACTAACAGGATGCATGCCACACTCATTTATAACAGTAAATAATAAATCTACATCAAATGTAAGTCTGCTTTTCTTCATACCACATATACAGTGTTTCAAGAAATCAATACCATCTTTTAAAGAACTTTTAGAACTCAAACTCCCTTCAACGTTTTCTCTAGATAATTAGATATTGGTTCTGTAAACCAACTCATTGCTGAGTCACTGTGGTCAAACCTGAGCACTGAGGCTGTGTGTGGCCTAAACTGTCTGTAGCAAGTCTGCTACAGTTTAAGTTATAAAAAAATGAGTAAAACTTGAGCACTGTAGTGCTCTGTGTGGTATATAAACTGTAGCCACAGTTTAAAAGAAAACTTAAATGTGAGGAAGGTGGTCCAAGGCAGAGCAGACAGGACCGGACTCCTATATTTCATGAGCCCTAGGCAACGGATAGTGGATTTTTGTGTGGAGTTATCTTCTGTTGAAAAGCTGGAGCAGGAGGGAAGGGGAGTGTAACTGGCCACCTGTGCCTGAAGGAGTGTTTTTTTTGTTCTTCACTTGAAGAGCTGCATGGGGTGGGGGCATTAGTTTTTGGGACTGGTGCAGAGCACTACTGAATTCAGTTACGCCTCTGTCTCAGTGTAAGGGACAGACTTTAGAATTACAGCAGGCTTATGTCAAAGTCATTTACACGGAGAGCAAGTCTTTGGGAATAATGCCTCAAGCTGAATCATATTCTTTTAAAAATTTAGATATTGAAACTGACCAGACAGATGGCAAAAACAGCATAACAGTATACATAAACACAACAAAAACATTTATAGGACCAAGTAAGCCCTCTCAAGTTCCAAATATTTTCAAGAGACAAATGTACGTTTAGCTTAACTACAGACAATGATACTTGGGCAACTGATTTAATAAAATTAAACAATAGGTTCGATAGAAAAACTGTTGCAACATGAATCTTCCATTATGTCATACCGTTAGCCAGTACGTTTGAAAGAATGTACAGCTAGTTGAAAATGGTAATGGAAAGGTATGTAGGTTGACACTATCACAACAGAGCTAGAATACAAGCCACAAAAAAAAAAAAAAAAAAGGAATTTCACACACAAGCACAATTTAAATAATGCAAGCAAGTTTAAAAATAGAAAAAATGTTAATTCATCCACCCTACCTTGGATATAAAGGATTTCAGGATGAAAATGAAGTTTTGCTATGAAGAACACATGATTGCTAATGTAAAATATAAAGTACATTTGAATATATTTGCCAAATGCAAATCAAAGAATATAGTACCTTGCTGTATCTATGATTTGCTCAGCAAATGTGGTGAAAAATTAAAAATGACAAACTTATTTGTGATTTATCTGACAAACATGCAGTCCAATGAATTCTACAAAGATTATGAGAATGGATGAAGACCACAATTTTATAGTCTTACAAATTGTAATGGAATACATTAGAGGGAGAGACTGAGAAAGAAAGTGAAAAAACACTCAACATAAATGGATAAGCCACTAGTGAACAGCTCTGCATCCTGCTTTAACTGAGACAACGCAGGAGGTAAACATCAGCATGCAGGTGAAACAAACAGTCAATGGCTGTCTTGCATATTTCTATGCAATTTTAATTAACTGCATATTTAGCTCACTGTTTTGTATTCAGCCTGCAGCAACTATTGCTAAAACTAGTTACTCATTATTGTAATATAGTGTTCCTTCATAGTTTTCTTTAGCAGTCTTCATTTTTTCATAGGTTCATAGAAAGGTAGTACAGTAGCTGCAATGGCAGGCCACTTTAACCCAAGCCAGTTTCCCTTTTGGTGCTTGAATTATAACCCATGTGGTTTGTTGTTGCGTAATTAGATATTTCCCCATGTACAAGTAACAGATCATACCATTGATAATTTGAGGGGACCCATACTTGGATAGAGTTTAGGAGCTGCATCTGTCCATTAGAGGGACATTTTTTTTTTAAATTAAAAATCCATAGATCCAAGTTGTGCTCAGAGATGGAGGAGCTTTGTTTTACTTGGCTGGGGAAGTCTGTTCTAAAGCAAAGGTACTCTCTCTGCAAAATACATCTGTCATTCCAAACTGTTCATTTGATGTTACAGAAGAGCTTAAATGCCTGGACTCAGCATTACTGATGCTATGTGACTTGCTTGTGTGTAGCAGATCCATCAGTATTTGAGCAGCAGGCGGCCTTGCATGTCGGGGCTTCTAGTCAGTCCATGTAGGACGTTGTTTAGGCCTTGTATTATGATATTCTCTGGGTACTGTGGTGGTGGCACTGCGGTAGCATTGTCACTTCACAGTAAGACGTTGTCCTGTTAGATTCTCAGCTAGAGCATCTTCTGTGTGGAGACATGCGTGAATGGGTGTACCTTTGTTGAAGGTTGCGCATCAAAGCCGGCAACTCTGCATGTAACATCTACTGCCTATCATTAGCGGCCCGGAGTTCCGCTGTGGCGACCCCTACCCGGGAAAAAGCCGAAAGACATTAGTATATTCTCTGTGGGCATTTCTAGTTTCATGCAACTAGACAGAAGCATGCCAAATGGGGCATTATACTCAATGAATAGCCTAATGAAGAACAATGACATCTCTAGATCTACACAATCCCTTTGTATAGAAGCTGCACACTACAGGTCCAACAGTGGAGACATGTTTATGTTAAGTCACTGCCCATCCACACAACTTCCCAAACCTGAACAAGTGGGTCAGCTCTTCTGTCACTGTCAATGTGTTAGGTCCCTGGGATAGACAGCTTCCTAGGAGGATAGGAAAATGCATTTTTGGCATTTAGTTGGCATCCACAATCCTTACAAAAGTTGTTTGGGACAAGCCATCCTGTAGGATGGCCAAGTCACTTGGAGATTCGATCACTGGTATTTTTCAGATGACAGCAAACTAGGAGCATAGGGCTCTGGCCAAGTTATTTCACAGAAGATGCCAAACAGTAGAGGTCCCAACATAGAACCTTGGGGGACTCCCCTGTTAGAATGCCAGAGATTAGAATAGGCAAAGTTATCTCAGAGATCATTTATCTGAGCCAGTTGGCAATCCAGAGGGTGATATAGGGGTTTATTCCCAGTTTAGCTTTTCTACTATGCCTGAGTGGGAGATGGTTTCAAAAGATTTAATCAAGTGGAGGTAGGTGGTGTGCATCTTTACATATTCAAATATTACATTGGCGACCTATTCAAAAAGTCCACCAGATTGAGTAAGCATGACCTGCCCTTGATGAATCCAAACTCAGATGGGACCAATGTTGGGAGGTATCATGTATCCTTACTGATTAGTTCTTTGGTAAGCCTTTGCATACAAGGTTGGTCAGACTTGCAAGCCTGTAATTACCTGGTCTGTTGAAGTCCTATCTTATGCAGGAGAATGACTGCAGCTGTTCTTTATTCATTCAGTAGAAAACCTGTATGGAGGAGAGGTTGAACAGTGTTGTTGGGGTGAGGAAGGCAGGCTAAATTGTGTTTTATGCCGATTAAGATGCATACAGAGACTGTTAGGACCCAGTGGTGCAGTATTTTTAGCTTTTGAGAATGCTTTTAAGACTAGGTCTTGAGACAGGTGGTGGCAAGTTGGTTTCAAGTACATCTTGTGGGATAGGAGGAGGAGAGAGGGCAAAGCTGGAGCAGAATTTATTAGCCAGTAGGTTCACTAATATCTTCAGCCTCAGTGTAGGTAACATTGTTCAGTCAGCTCAGTGCACTGATGCATTGCACTTCTGAGATTACAAACAAAGCTAAAAAGGTCTTCTTGTGGTCTTTGTCTCATCTGTTTTAGTGTCAAGTTCAAATTTGGTGGATTTTAAGCTCCTGAGTGGTTTATTTCAGTGATGAAGTTACTACCATTACACTTTGTCAGAATTCTATTCCTTTTATGGTAAAGCTTGTTGATATGGTTCCACCATGGAGGTTTGCTCTGCACTGGGTACAGCTGCATGCAGTTATGTAGCTGTGGTGGTGCAAGTTTACACATTCTGCAAAGTTAACAAGGTTAGGGGGGTGAAGTTTGCCAATGTATTATGCAAGAGTAACTAGTTCATCTTCAAAAAATTTCTGAAGTATATTGGGTGGAAAGGGTATCTTTTCAACTTTTTTTTGAAGGAGACAGCCTTAAGGTAAGACAAGAGACTGAGTATGGGGTTATCTTGCATCATCCCTTGCGAGTCTTAAGATCCAAGAGGTTGTTTCCCCCTTGTGGGTATTTGGACTAAATTGTCAGAGGCCATTTGTATTTATGAAGTCCACAAATCCCTCTGCTTGTGCACTAGCAGTGGTGTAGATGTCCCAGTCTATGGCTGGATAGGTTAGATCACTTTGGAAAATGCTACTGGATTTAATACGGATTCCAGTTCCTGTAGATAGGCAGTGTGGTTTTCTTGGATCACAGAGAGAGTTCTATTGTTTGCCAATATACTGTATGGTACCCTTCTGATGGATATTTGGACTTTATGTCCAATACATCATGCTGCTTTACTGACCTTGATTCTATCTGGCTAGGCTGGCAGCCTTCATCTATCTTCACCCAATCTTCACATATCTCCCTTGAGAAATACCACTTGAGAGGGTCAGGTCTGAGTATATCTACCCCATTCCCTGTCTTGGGAGCCCATCTGCATTGGCATTGCTACTCCCACTGCGGTGCTGCATTGACATATCATATGCTTGCAACCCTAGGCCCATCTTAGCAACTTGGCATTTTGTTGGCTGGCTCTGTTTAACCATATTAGGGGGTTGTGATTTGTCATAACAGTGAATTTCCTTTCATACAGATAAGGCTGACATTTCTGCAGTGCCTACACTATACGGCTAGACATTCTTTTTCTACAGCTGCATAGCATTCCTCCCTGGGTTGGAGCCTACGACAGAGATAAACCACTGGTTGCTCTTCCCCCTCTGAAGAAATCTGGTCAAGTACAGCCCCCACCCCATTGTTTGAAGCATCCACTTGCACAACAAATTCTTTGCTGTAATCTAGACTGGCTAACACAGGGGGTCCTCCCAATGCTTCTTTAAGCTTCTGGAATGCTTGCTCACATGCTGGGGTCCACACTACCTTATCTGGCCTGTTCTTCCTGGTCAGGTCTGTAAGAGGAACAGCTATGGTACTGTAATTGGGAAAAACTTTCTGTAGTACCCTGCTGTCCCTAAAAATGCCCTCGCCTGCTTTTTAGCAACAGGTGCAGGCCATGCCTGAATGGCTTCCACTTTGGCAGGTTCTGGCCTTATCTTACCACTCCCCACTCTTATGTCCTAGGTAGGAGACTTCCACCAGACATTTGCTCGGCTTAATAGTCAACCCTGCCCTCTGTAGTCTGCCCAGCACCTCCCCAACATGCTGAAGGTGCTCTGGCCAGGAATGGCTGAAGATGGCATTATCTACGTAAGCAACCCTTCAGTTCCTACTAGGATATGATCTACCAGCCTCTGGAAAGTCACTGGGGCATTCTTCATCCTAAAGGGCATATTTGTTACCTCATACAAGCCGAAAGGACTCACAAAGGCCGACTTCTCTCTAGCAGTGGGAGTCAAGGGCACCTGCCAGTAACCCTTGGTAAGACCAATGGTTGTAAGATACTTAAGCCCCACCCAGTTTTTCTAGGGCCTCATCTGTCCTAGGTATGGGGTAAGCATCCAACTGTGACCATTTAATTTCCTGTAGTCCACACAGAACCTGGTGCTGCTATACTCCTTTGGCACCAGCACCACTGGGGAGGCCCAGGGACTGCTGAACTCTTGAATCACCCCTAGTTCCAACATCTCCTGTACCTCCTCCCTCAGAGACTGCTTGACTCTCAGGCACTCTAAGGGGCCTGCCCAATAGGCCTTTTGGGTCCTGTATATACCTGGTGCTGCACTAGGTGGGTGCACCCTGGTTTCCCAGTAAACATGTCCCCAAATTCCTGCAACACTGCCCGGATTTCTCAAACCTGGGTAGGGGATAGCTGCTGGGATATTGCTACCCCTTCTACTGAGGTGTCAGCCCGAGCCTCACTGAGATGAATCCCTATCTCCCTCCTCTTGCAATCCACTGCAAATGCTCAGCACAAGGGCCTCCCTATCATGATAAGGTTTCATCATGTTAACATGGTACAATTTGTCCCCCTGCCTTCTACCTAGCAGTTCCACCATGTAGTTATCACTTAGCTTTACCACATTGTAGGTACCCTCCCAAGCTGCTTGCATCTGACAGGAATGAGAACCATTACCTGCTGTCTCACAGCATACTCTAGCTCGAGCATTCCTGTTAATGAGAACCATTACCTGCTGTCCCACAGCATACTCTAGCTCGAGCATTCCTGTTATACCACACCCTTTTCTGTTGCTGGGCTTCTGCCAGATTCTCCTGGGCAGAGCCCACGAGTTCCCAGAGATTTGTCCTGAGGTTTAGGACATATGCCACAGACTCCTTGCGAGACTTACACTCACCTTCCCACTCATATCTAAATCTAGAGGTCTCCTCACCCTATGCCCATACAGCAACTCAAAGGGTGAAAAAGTACAGTTTTGTACCTACCATAAATGTAGATGTTAGAGTGTTCACCCTGCTGCAGTCATCACACTTGTGGTTATCCTGCAGTTAGGCGGTCCCGCAGTCGGCCCGAATTCCAAAGTCTTGGTCTGGCTTCGGTTGCTGTCACTTCTTCCCTGACGTCAGTGCGTCAGGGGTATACAAGAGGCATCCGACACCATTTTCTTCAGTTTTTCTTGCCCCAGATGTCAGGTGCCCCCAAAAGGTAGGAATATGCACCACAGAGGTGGTACAGGATAAAGTGGGAGATAAGTTCAGCTAGTTCAGAGGGGATGAAGGGAGGATAACCTGGACTGCAGCAGGGTGAACACTAACATTTACGGTAGGTACAAAACTGTACTATGTTCATCATGTTACCCTGCTGCAGTCATCACACTTGGGTTGAATCCCAAAGCTAAGGAGGGGAGGTGGAGTCAAATAGGGTTAGAAGAGGCTAGTAGTCCCTGCAAAACTGCAGTGGCAAAACCAGCTCTAGTCTTAGAGTAAAGAGGTAAGTGATACTGTTTGGTGAAGGTGTGCACTGAACTCCAAGTAGCAGCTTCCAGAATATCCTTGGTTGGCACTCCCCTGAGAAAGGCTGCAGATGTAGCTGTAGCCCTGGTGGAGTGGGACCCAATGTTAGCAGGTACTGGTTTCTCATGATGTGTGTAGCAGAAACATATGCTATGTCCTATCCATTTATAAATGGTCTGTTTTGAGATAGCTTTTCCTTGTGATCCTGTAGCATAGGCTACAAAGAGCTGGTCAGTTTTTCTGAAAGCCTTAGGTTTTATCCAAGTAGTAATGCAATTGCCTGTGAATGTCCAAAGAGTGCAGGAGTCTCTCCTTTGTTCTGTGAATTGGGGAAAAAGGTGGGCAAATGAATGGTTTGGTTTACGGCCACACTGGATACCACCTTTGGCATAAAGGAAGGATTAGTTCGTAGAGAAACTGTCTTGATGAAAAATGAGGAAAGGTTCCACTGCCATTAATGCCTGTAACTGAGACTCTAGCTGAAGTTATTGCTAGTAGGGCAGTATTCCATGAAAGAAATTTTAATTCAGTTGAAAAAGCTGGTTCAAAGAGCGGCAGTGTAAGCTTTTCCAGGACAAAGTTGAGATCCCAAGTAGGTATTGGAGCTCTCCTTGGCAGTCTTAAGTTCTTAGCCCCTCTGAGGTACTGTCATAGGAGTGGATGTGAAAATAAAGGAGGATCCGTGCTGTAATGAGCTGAAATTGCTGAGGCGTGGATCTTAATAGATGAAAAGGAAAGTCCTTTGTGTAACAATTCTCAGTTAAATATTGTAAAATCCGAGGAATGTTCGGCTCCAGGGGATTTAGGCCTTTAGCCTGGCTCCAGGAGCAAAATCTTTTCCATTTGTCTGAATAGGTTTTCCTGGTGCTGGGTCTCCTGGCCTCCAGAAGGACATCCATAACAGCTTTGGATAAAGGTGTTCTTGGTTGTTTAGGTAATTTGCCATGCAGCCAGGTTTAAAGTCTTGAGCTGGCTACGAATCTTTTCCATTTGTCTGAATAGGTTTTCCTGGGGCTGGGTCTCCTGGCCTCCAGAAGGACATCCATAACAGCTTTGGATAAAGGTGTTGTCTTGGTTGTTTAGGTAATTTGCCATGCAGCCAGGTTTAAAGTCTTGAGCTGGCTACGTAGAATCAGATTGTCTCGCTGGGTGAGCAGGTGAGGAATTTGTGGCAAAATCCATGGTGGGCCCTGGGCCATGGTCCTTAAAATTGGATACCAATGTTGGCGTGGCCAATCTGGTACAACTAGAATCATTTGTGGCCTCTCTAATCTGACTTTCAGCAGTACCTTTGCTAGAAGAGGCAGTGGAGGGAAGGCATACACTGTTGATGTTTTCCAACTGAATGAGAGAGCGTCCACTTTCCAAGCTAGTGGATGGAAGGTCCTTGTGCAAAATTTTTTGAAGATGGTGGTTATGGGGGCTTGCAAACATATCTATGTCTGGGCGTCCCCATTTTTGAGCTATCATTGCAAATACTTCTGGATCTAGTTTCCATTCGTGTTGATCCATGATGTTTCTGCTTAGGTCGTCTGCCAATGTGTTTTTCTTTCCTGGCAGGAATTGTGCTTGTAATTGAACCTGGTAAGGTCATTGCTTACCTGCATAGAGGGTAGGAATGTGTGCTCCCTTGCTTGTTTATGTACCACATAACTGTGGTGTTGTCCGTCCTTAGTAGTTGTCCTGGGTGTAGAAGGTCCTTGAAAGCTGTTAGGGCATTCTGCACTGCTAGCATTTCTTTTTTGACTGATATGCAGGTGTCTCTGATCTGTAGTCCATTTGCCCCGAATGCACCGTCCTGCCATGTGTGCTCCCCAGGCATAGTCCGATACATCTGTTGTCATAGTTTGCCTGGCTGTAAGGTGAAAGGCTGACCCTTGTTGAGGTGACATGCCTGTGCCCACCATAGAAACTCCTGTTGAAGGCAGGGAATGAGTGGAATCATTGTTTCCAAGCTGTGGCTGTGCTGAGTCCATACACTTTTCAGGAACCATTGTAATTCCCTCATATGCAGTTTTGCAAATGGTATTATTAGAATGCAAGATGCCATGAATCCCAAGGCCTGCAGAATTTTTCTTGCAGGGAGTTGGGGTCTTTGTTGCCATTATTTTGAAATATTGAGACAGTTGTCGTTTGTCTGGCGTGAGATAAGCTATCTGGGCCGTTGTATTAAAGCTGGCACCCAGGAATGTTATGTTTTGTGAGGGCACTAGTTTTATTTCTTTTCATTTACTGTGTACCCTAGGCAACTTAGATGTTTGACAAATGGCAGATGCTGTAAAAGAATGTCCTTGCTTTCTGCTTGAATAGGACAGTCATCCAGGTATGGGTATATTTGATTTCCTCTTTGTCTGCAGTATGCAATTACTGGTGCATTTTGTGAAGACCCTGGGCGCAGTAGATAAGCCAAAGGGCAGTGCAGAGAATTGATAATGCGTTGAACCTGCAATGAAGCAGAGGTATCTTCTACAATTTTGTCTGATAGGGCCATGCATATATGCCTCCTTGAGGTCCAAAGTGACTAGCCAAGCATTCTTGCCCAGCATGGGAAGAAGCTGCTGTAGTGTTAGCATCTTGAATTTTGGTACTTGCAGATAGGTGTTCAGAATTGAAAGATCCAGAATGGGTCTCCATGCTTTGTCCTTTCTTGGAACTAGGAAGAGTCTTGAGTAAAATTCTTGTCCCTGCTCCTGTGTAGGTACCTGTTGAATGGCTCTCATGTTCATGAGAGCTGTAATTTGTTTTTGTGCCTCTGCCCATTAATTGGTGGCAGGTTTGGCATTCCTTTGACCCTTGGTAAGGTATGAAAGTGGAATCTACATCCTTGAGAGACAATGTTTAGAACCCATTTGTCTTTTGTGATGTGCCAGTTGTCTGCAAAAAAATGCTAGTTTTCCTTCCAAGGGTGTTGCCAGGAGAGATTTGCTTGGTGGTTTGAGGATTGAGTCATTGTGTTTGTCTTCTGTTAGCTTGGGGCCTGTCTTCTCCTCCTTTCTGGGTAGCAGAACCCCATTGCCGAGGTTTGTAAGGGCCCTGTGACTGACCTCTGCCCCTTGGGCATCTGTATTTGCCCCTCTGATCTGTCTGAAGCTGGAAAGGACCAATTTTGTGTTGGCCAATTTCTGCTGAAGCGAGGGGGTTGTACCTGCAAGAAATCCTTGACAGTTTGCATAGATTTAGCCTTATCCTCAATTTTCTTTAAAACCTCTTCTGCTTTGACACCAAATAATACATCCTGTTGTAAAGGTGCAGCTAATAATTTTGCTTTAACATGGTCAGGGAGGGTTTGCTTTTTTAACCAAGCATGTCCACAAATGACTGAGCCAGTAACAGCTGCTCTACAGGAAGCTTCCAGTGAATCAAATCCGCATGTAAAGTATGCTTGCCCACCTGTTCAGCTGCATGCAACAGATCCTGCATCTCCTTGAACTCAGGCTGTTCTGAGTGTGTGCTCATTTTTTGTTTTAACTGAGACATCAGGAATTGTTGATATTTCAACATGTGAAACTGGCAATTTAATGCTCTCATAGCCAGAGTTGCAGAGGTGGAAATTTTCTTTCCCCATCTATCTAGGGCTCTAGAATCTCTTTCGGAGGGCACAGGATTTTTAGCCATAGAAGCCTTTGCTCCCTTAGGACCCTGGGATATGGTTTCTGGGTCAGCTACAGGGCTTTTATAAAGGAATTTGTGTGAGTCAGCTACTCTGTCTGGTTTGGCTGGAGCAGGAGGTAGAGAGTCTGGATTTAAACTAGACTTCAAGTAGACATCATCCACAATATCTAAAACAGGAGTAGCAGCAAGAGGTCTGTGCTGGGGTAATAGAAGGACCTCTCGGAGCCTTTTCTTAGAATCTGAGTAATCCTGGCCTTCCCAGTGGAAATGTTCCCTCATGGTATGTAATGTTTCCCCAAGGAGTAGTCTTCAGGGGAAGATGCTGAGGGAAGAGAGTCTTCAGCATCAGAATCCTCATAAGGTGGAAAAGTGTAATCCTGTTCCTCAGAAGAATCTGAGGAGAGAGAAACCTTGTCAGAGGATGTATAATCCTCCTCTTGTCTTGGTCTTTTATCAGGAGGGGGATGGGAATCCCTGATAAGGGTAATTAAATCTTCAGCCATCTTAAGCATCTGCTTCTTAGGCATGGGGCCTTGACCTATAGACTGAACAGTTTTCTTACGTTTTAAAGGAGTTTTAAATTTAG
The DNA here is from genome assembly GCF_019279795.1 of Protopterus annectens. Taxonomy (NCBI): domain Eukaryota; kingdom Metazoa; phylum Chordata; order Ceratodontiformes; family Protopteridae; genus Protopterus; species Protopterus annectens. Next base: position 699,162,004 of record NC_056741.1, read on the forward strand.
CATAAGATTTAATGCGAGTGTAGTCGGTTTGGCACCTTCTACAACCGAAGGAGTTTCCTCTGCACCGGTGTCGGTAGATGGCTGTGTCGGCCTAGTAGACTCCGCATGGGAGTCTGCAGCTGTCTGGGGTTCCAGCTCTGTGGTAGTCAGGGGCTGTGTAGGCGCCTCACTGAAAACCAGATAACCGGCGACAGGCCCGGCTGAGGCCTAGGGGTCTGGCTTATTCCTAGGCTGCCTGTCCTTATCCTTGCGTTTAAGAATTGCGGTCGGCTATTCCGACAGCATGATATAATTGAATTTCCTACCAAAATAATGCCGTGCGAAGTCAAAACGGCATTTGATAGTGTGTTTATTAAACCTAGCGCAAAACCGACAACCTGTGACGTCGTGGTCTGAGCCTAGGCAAGGAATACAAAATGAATGGAAGTCCTTATGAGGTATTTGCTTCCCACAAGAAATGCAATTGTTAACTTTTTCTGACATCGGACTGAGGCAAAAAAATTTTCCCCAATGGGGTACTTGGCTTTATTGAAGACTTCGGACTGAAATGCAGATAGAAAATGTCAGGTGTCGGCCGACTGGCACTTGCGAACTGCTTCTGCTTCGGGCACCACATGGCAAGAAAGACTGAAGAAAATGGCGTCGGATGCCTCTTATACCCCTGACGCACTGACGTCATGGAAGAAGCGACAGCAACTGACCCCGGACCAAGACTTTGGAATTCGGGCCGACTGCGGGACCGCCTGACAGCAGGATAACCCCAAGTGTGATGTCTGCAGCAGGGTAACACTATGAACATCCTGTGGATTCCTGGGGAACTTCTCTGTAAGCAAACCGATGGGACAAATAATTTGCCCCACTCCCTCTTAAACTGATCTGCAAATGTAGAGTTTTTAACCTCTCAAAAAGACCATTAGTCTGGGGATGGGTAGGGGGTGGTCTTCATGCGCTTCACCCCACAGGACTTCCACAGACATGTCTGACATGAAATTGGCACCAGTCAGCCAGTATTTCTTTTGGGAACCTACCCTGCTGAAAATCTCTAACAAATCATTTGCCACCTTCTCTGCCTCAATGGAGGACAAAGCCACAGCCTCAGGGTAGTGTGTAGCATAATCCACCACTAGGATATACTTTTTCCCTGTGGAACTTGAGATACCCAGAAGACCCACAATATCCATAGCTACCCTCTGAAAGGGCTCCTCAATCACAGGCAAAGGCATCACAGGAGCTCTCACATTTGTCTCCTGCCTTGCCTACTTTTTGGCACTGCTCACAGGTCCTGCAGTACCCTGATACATCTATTGGCCTGGATAAGTTCTGCATAATACGCCTCTTTGTACATTTTATGCCCATATGACCTGCAAAGGGAATATCATGGGCTATGGCTAGAAGCACCAGATGGTAGGCTCTAGGCACTACCAACTGCTGTACTCTTCTCACCTTCTAGCCCTCCCTCAGGGGTCCACTCTGTATAGTAACCCTTTGTCCCAGTATACAGATTTCCCCTTTCCTTGAAATCAGTGGACTCCCTAGCTACCTGCCTCAGGCCTTGCAATGTAGGGTCTGAGAGCTGAGCCTGTCTCAACTCTCTCCTTGCAACTCTCCCCAGCTCCCCTTCTATAGGAAAGTCTGGCATCGTCAGCCTGGGTACTATTACTCACCTCTGCCTTTGCAGTCACTCTGTTCAAGGGACCATCAGTACCCACAAGCAGCTGTGGCTGACATTGTCTCACTGCTAGTGCATAGCTTCCTCCCTGAAGCAACCACCTCAAGTCCTGGCTGAAAGTATGCTGTGTCTGGGTCTCCCCCAGGCTGCCAGACCCACATGCTTGTCCCCTAGCCTGACTGCGTGTAACTGCATAAGCACATGGTACCGCCTCATCCAAATCCTTCCCTCCCAGGACATCTGCAGGATGGTCGTTCGTACCCCTGTTGTCTCAAGACAAGGTACTATTGAATTTGGTCTTTTCCCCCACTTACTGGCTCCCTCTCCCTTTTGTTCCCCACCTTGCCTCCGTTGAAACCTGTATGCCACATGGCCCCACTGAATGCATTCAAAACATTTAATCCTAGCTCCTGGACATTTACCTGGACTAGTGGCTTCTCCTGCTACTGGCAGATTCTGTTGGGGGCAGTCTGTGCTGCCCACCATGGGTTCCTTTAGATCCGCAAGCAGTATTGGTGGTCCCCTTCCTGTGCAGGGCTGCCCTGCTTGTGAGGTATAGATCCTCCCTTCTTTCCCAACTCATCTGAAGTAGCACACTGTCCATCAGCTAACCAGATTCTCATGTCCTCAGGCAGTGCCAAGGGCTTGTTCCCTTACCAAAAGGTCTGCCAGCCATTTAAAAAAGTGGCGACTGACATCCACTCACCCACCTACATGGAAATAAGTGCTCAGCAACATATTCACACACACTTTCATCTGCCTTGCGTCTATGCTCAAGAAACTTTCGTATACGTTTCAGGTGCTAGCTTCAAAAAGCTGAGTTTTTTTACAGCAGTATAAATCAAAACATGCAACGTCAGACATTTTAGATAATAGTTACAGCTTTACCATGGAGTAAGGGGTTCAGGAACCATGAACCATGCCGAGAGCCCTTGGTCAACTTCATACTGTTTACATACTCTCAGACATATGAATGAAACTACCAATCATCCCCCTCAAACTGCAGAAGACATTTACTGACCTTTTGTGCTTCTGGGGTCCAGTTACACCCTTCCCCATTACCTCCATGACTCTGAAGAGTCAGCATCTCCTTCTCATGCTGCCTCTGCCTCATTTTCCTCAGCTTCTAAGCATAGCAGTTTCTCATTCTCACTCTTTAGACATCAGTCTCTCTGCTGCTTCTAATTCAACATGCCTGGCCTCCAACTCAAGTCTCTCTAGCTCCAGCTGGATTTTTAAGTCTCTCTAGCTCCAGCTGGATTTTTAAGTCTCTCTAGCTCCAGCTGGATTTTTAAGTCCACTGCAGAAAGGTTAAGCTGTCCATTCTCTGAGGGTATTATATCTCCACTGCCAGTCTGACTGTCCTCCTGGTTGCCGTTTTCTGATGCAGCTATAACAAAGGCTGCAATCAGGTCTGCCTTAGTCAGGTTTCCATGCACCAATCTCCTAGCCTGGCACATCTCCGCCAGCTGACTCCTTGTCAGCTTTCTATACTTCTCTGCTGACATGCTGCCTGCTCACTCTGACTAAATAAGCTAACAAAAGAAATAAAACAATTATCTGAACTCTGAGTATTCACTGCGTGACTGTTTTAGAGTACAAAACACCTTCAAAGCTCACTGTACACAAGCTACAGGATTCAGTCTACCCATAATACTAAAAGCCAATTAGTATTTGCCAAGTAATTAATATGCAATATGGATATCCCACCACTGCCAAACAAATGTGATGCCTGTGCCCTGGCCCAGCAATCAAGGAGCCTCAATCCTCACCACTAAACACCAGAGAGGGCATCTCATATGAGGAAAGGATAACAAATACACACAGTAAAGGGCAATTTCCCTTAAGAGCACACAGAGATCAGTCAATCCAGGGCTGGTCGCTTCCTTGCTCTCCAGGTCCCCAATAAGATTCCCCACTGGCACAGCTATAGGGTCCAGATCTCAGCCAGCTGGGCAAGCTAAAATCTCCAGCACACTCTGTCCAACCAGTGCTTTGTGTTCTTGCCCAAGTAGCTGACACACAACGAGATATGAGTTTATACAACCACACAGACTTCTGGGGAAGGCTGGCACAGGTTCTCCAGCTGTGCCTCTTTTACCCAGACTGTATGGTAGTATCACCTGCCACCACCAGCTAATATTTATCAGCTACTCAAAGGCCCTTAAAATTGTGTCCAATTATTACTGTTCAATATTATCCAGTTGTTAGTATAACTAAACAGTCAAGGATTATTAGAGTGACTTGGTACAGGATCTTTATATACATGCAATGTACTCAGAGCTTAACTTATATCTACACAAAACAAGCCACAGTTAAAACATTTACAAAAATATTTACTAAAACCACAAGACAATACTTTCCACTACACAGTGCTAGTCAAGAGTTGAGATCACACAGAAATACTTAAAATAATTTAGTACAGTTCTGACATCACAGAAAAACAGTCTAATCTTTCTAGTTCCTAGCTATTTCTAAAAGAAAACACAAGTGTAAGATAACTTGCATATGAGCAAGACAGTGCTGGGAGTTGGATGGTCACGACAAAAATGCTTAATGCCTTCTGATTTTTTCTGTTTCAGTCCCGATTCCCATTACATAATTTCTTTTACACTTTTCCTGGTGTTCCCAGGCTAACAAGATACTAAATAATTATCTTGAACCTGCAGGAAACTACATCAATAAAAGACATTCCACATGTAAACTCTAGTAATTCCTTAAGTTAAAATAGGATGCTTCACTCGTCTCATCGACTCCAAATTCTAACTTCAAATGGACAGACATGAAAT
>NC_056741.1:699176461-699256461 GCF_019279795.1 Protopterus annectens
TGACACTGCATCCTCCAGCTTTTAATTACTGCCAAACATTACTCAGTTAAATTTCTCTCCCTACTACTATTCCAACATTTTACCCAGGACGATCAGCTTTGTGCTAATCTGCCTTACCGAAGGAACGCATATTACAACTAATTTATTCAATTAATAACAACTTTAGCCATAGCTCTCAAGCATTTACTCCCAGAATCAAGAGTAATATGACAGAATCAGACACTATCAATATTAGAAATGACTTAGAATGCCAACAGTATGAAAGGACAAGAATTAAAATGCTTTCTAAAAAGGTACCTACTATCTGTAGGTAATGATTGCAAAGATGGCAAACTGCTTTTAGAAGAGTAAAATTTTACTGACATTAAGTATGCATTTAGCCAAACTTTGATGAGTCACAGTATTTTCACAGACACCATTTTATATGCAAAAGTAATACATTTTTGAAGACCTGTAACTGTTACATGCCAAGACCTGTAACTGTTACATGCCTTCTCAACCTATGACAAGTTTATATACATCTTCAAGGCTTTCAAATTCAAAGCATATGCAGTGCTACCACGCATTCAGAAAATTCTTGGCCAATCTCTCCCCCTCCCAACACAGAGCCTTCCAAACAGATAGTTAATTCCCCATGGTGAGAGCCCTTTGCTCCTCATTTCTCAAGGAGAGGTGAGCAAGCAGGGAGTGTGCTTGTCATCATATGGGTACCGAGGATTGGGGGGTTTATTTTTACACCTTACATGCTGATGCAGCCAAAGGAGCATATGTAATGGACCCTTGCACAGCATATTTACTCCTCTGTTTGTAATGCATTCAGCATCATCCCTGTGAGACCCCTCTCCGAAAGAACCCTTGTTTCCATCTTGTGATTTCAGCACGGAAAGTTTGCCCGGACAAAAACCCTCCACCCAGAGGGAGGTGATAAACTGTGGCTTCCACATAATGTCCCCTATTCACTCCTGCTCCTTCAGGTGCTGGAGATGCCAAATGGACTTAATGGCCACAGTCAGGGCATTATGCATACAACAATACTTAAAGTTCTCCTGAAAAATCAAAGTTATTTGCTCATTAAAGGCTATGGTACAACAAATAAGTTTCCTAGAATTCCTTTAAGTTAAGGTGGTACTACCAAGCCATAGTTCTGACAGTCAGCAACTCACGGTCATCCCTTTCCTTGGGAATATCATATACTAAAACTATGAATGTTCAGTGGTCTACTGATGTACCCCAGGGGTAGAGGCCCATCATGGGGCTGTGCAACACTCTGCAACACAACACGGTCATGTTAGGCAATGCTCCATATTGGGCACCTCACACACCCATGTACAAGGAGAAAAAGTGTTAATTTTCCCCCTAAGGGTGCTGCCAAAATTAAGTGCTTGGTGATGGCAGAGGAAAGTCATTGGGACTGTTTTCTGTTGGGTTGCACTTTATCTGCTCCAGATTTGGAGGTAGAAGCACCCCATTGCTTTGACCTGTAAGAATCTTGTTGCTAAATATGCATTCCATAGGATTTCCAAAATTAATTGAAAAATCAAACCCTTAAAAATCTCCCCATGCTCACCCATAAAAAACACTGCACATGTTTAGGCATTTAACAGTTCATGACTTCCTGCTACACCCAAAATCAGTATTAAAGCACTCTGTCATGCAGCAACTATTCACACTATCTTGAACCACCCTTTTCTGTGCTTGTTTTCAGGTCTCAGTCCCATTTTCAAATGGCCAATTATGTAAAAGCTGCCATACAACATCAGCTGAAAAATGAATGCCAGTTTGCTTTTGCTGAATACCTTTCAAAACAGACTGTAGACGTGTATGGAAGTGGCAGTCTGCAAGAAAACTGATTTGGTTTGTTATGGTCCAAAACTTCACTTATTTGAAATTTGCTTTATAAATTATCCATTTGGTTCAATCAATTGCATTAATAATTACTAACTGTAATTAAAGCAGACTGAATCTGTATACAATTACAAGTGGAAGTCAACTCCCTTAATCATATGTCGAATGCCACTGGTTTGCAACATTGCTTAAAGTATTGCATAAACTGGTTTCAAAATATGCTCTTGGTCAAAATCCCTGCATTATTTAAATTGCTTGTACAAACCAAACACTCCCAAGTCATAAATGAGGTGTGTAATTTCTTTTAACCCTTTTAATTCGTTTTTACTCTTGCAACCATTTAGCCTGCAATCCTGAACAAAGGATTTCTTGTTTTCTGCCCACAAGGTTATCTGCAGACTTTCACTCATTTCTGCTGTTTCCTTAGAGACAGATCCTGTACACAAGTGATTTGATAAACAATTCTCTCAAACATTTTATAGTAAATCAGTCAGAATGAGAATGGACTTTCTGTAAATCTTCAGACTGCTCCTTCATGCACATCAAGCTAGCCGGCAACACTTTCATTGGTAAACATGAGTACATGAGACCGATTGCACTGCACTTCATCCTTTAGTCATCTGTAGATTTTGTCATTCCATTAAGTAGCATTTACAACCTTCTCAGCCCAAAAGCATTCCACTCCAGTTGCTGCTACAGCTCACTAGTTCAACCATACCCTTGTCAAAATCGGTCAGCCCTCCAAAAATAATATGCTTGCAACATCCACCTCCATCAACATGAACGTCTATACTAACGTACCAGTTCTACAAGCTCAGGTCACAAATCTAACCACCTTTGAGACATTGAAGGAATGCAGCCTACATCCATCCCCAGCCATCTTACACATGAAGTCAAGCTACCAGCCTAGCAACAATCCTGCACACAAATTGTTACCCAAACCCCAGACTTGTACCCTACAAAAATCATTAAACAGACTTTGTCTGCAGGATTGTCATCTTCTAATCTCCACTGGAGATTAGTTTGTGAGGTGCATGAATGCTTCTACATATGGAGAGGCCCAACTAAGGTTTAAGTCACTTGCCAGTGCCAAGTTTCTTGTTGCAAATATTAAGCCATCACTTCTGCAGGTGGCTAACAGACTGAGATAGCATCAGCCACTCACCCCCTTCCGCCCCTGCCTGGTCCCTTCAGCACCCATGTTACTAAGTGAACACAGATAGGGCACAGTCAAGGCTTTTATCTCTGTACAGCTGTAGGACCATGTTAAATTCTATAAGGTCTGTTGTTCCAGGTCTTGCTGTTTGCCTTCAAATCCTGTCAAAAAGATCCAGCATCACTACTGCACCAAACAGGTTTCATATTTTCAGTATTTATAACTACTTGAATATACCTTTGAAGCACACTAAGCAAAATATGACCAAATATATCTTTACTGCCAGCTAAACATTAAAATATTATAAAAGAAAAAAATTTGACAAGTTAATGCTAATATTAAGTGCAGCTCTAAACTAAGACTGAAGTAATAAAAGGACTAATTTTCATCCAAACACATGTGCACACCTGTTGAGTTGCTTAGTTTCCTGAGGGAGACAGAGACTATCCTTTATTTCAGTAGGTACAAGGCAAAAAACAAAAAAAAAACAAACAAAAAAAAGATATGGCTACTGTGCCAGTCACAACATACATTCACTCAGCAATAAGGATCACCTAGTCACCTACTGTGTACAATCAGCAATCTAAAATGATCACCACTGTGTATATGTCTTTGGGATGATTTCAGACTATCTGGATAAGAGACTACACAAAAACAGTTAAGCCAAAAACCAAACCAGAGAATCAAGTAGTGTGTGAAGCATCAGAAATATATCATTGTGCTGTCAAATCACAGAATGAACTAGCTGAAAGCAAATTTGAGAGTAGACAGTTATTTGCAATGCAAAAGTCAAAATGGTACGAGGATTAGCAGTATGTAAGGAAGGTGTGTGCAAATGTTATAGACCATGAATGTTCACTACTAGGATATGTTTTGTGGTTGAATCTTTAGGTCACACTAAATGCAAGTTTAATTTTTGATCCAAGTAGTCTTCATTTCTGTGGCAAACTGCTCTCAACCAATCAGGAATAGATTGATATAAAATTAGGGATACGTAAAATATTAGCACCAATGACTGGCAGTGGATTTTTATGGTGCCAAGTTGCCAGCTCGACACCCAGCCTTCAAAGGAGGAGCACCCATTCACGCACACACCTACCTGCATGTCTTTAAATGTCACTCGACAGTGGAGAGGAGATGCAGACTTCACACAGAAGGCGCTCTAGCCGAGAATCGAACAGGAGAACCTCTCCCTGTGAGGTGACAACACTAACCGCTGTAAGTACTATTAGCTTGAAACACTGAGAAAAGAACGTGAATTACTATTTGGTCTGAAGTCGAATTATTAACATGACTACCTGTAATTCCAAACTTTTCTCGAAAAGTCAGCTTTAGGAGGGACAGAGATAAAATTGGTGTCAAAATCAAGGAGAGGTATGGTGGCAAATGATTCTAACTGATGTTCTAAAAAGTATTGCATGGATCTCAAAGAATATTTGATCCACTCAAGAATGAAAGTCTAAACAGGCTGGAGATAAGGGACATAATCTGTCCATAAGGTTGGTGCAAAGAATTTAATTCTGCAATCTGAGGCAGAGAAAAATACAGTTGTGTACCTACCATAAATGTAGATGTTCAAAGTGCATTCACTGTTGCAGTCCAGGTTACCCACCCACCACCCCCCTTTTCTTAGCTGGGACTTATCTGTACTTCTCTATCCTATACAAGCTATGTGGTGATTTGCTTGTAAATGAAGGAAATGTTTACTTTAATGCATGCATACCTATTGGCATAATATTTAGCCTACCTATTTGGGGGCACCCGACATCTGGGGCAAGAAAAACTGAAGAAAATGGTGTCAGCTGCATCTTTTATACCCCTGGCGCACTGACGTCAGGGAAGAGGCGACAGCAACGGACGCCGGACCTAGACTTAGAATTCAGGCTGACTACGGGTAGCCTGCCAGCAAGATAACCAAAGTCTAGGTCCAGCGTCGGTTGCGGTCGCCTCTTCCCTGACGTCAGTGCGCCAGGGGTATAAAAGATGCAGCAGACACCATTTTCTTCAGTTTTTCTTACCCCAGATGTCAGGTGCCCCCAAATAGGTAGGCTAAATATTATGCCAATAGGTATGCATGCATTAAAGTAAATATTTCCTTCATTTACAAGCAAATACACCACATAGTCCCAGCTAAGAAAAGGGGGATGATGGGTGGGTAACCTGGACTGCAACAGTGAATGCACTTTGAACATCTACATTCATGGTAGGTACACAACTGTACTATGTTCATAGTGTTACACTGTTGCAGTCATTACACTTGGGTTGAATCCCAAAGCTGAGGTTGGGTGGCTGGGTCAAAATAGGATTAGGAGAGGCTATAAGGTGCTGCAAAACTGCAGTGGCAAAGCCTGCTCTGGATTTAGAGTAGAGAGGTAAGTGGTAGTGTTCGGTAAAAGTGAGCACTGAACTCCAGGTTGCAGCCTCTAAAATGTCTTTGGTTGGTTCTCCTCTGAGGAAGGCTGCTGAAGTGGCTGCTGCTCTGGTTGAATGTGGCCTAATGCTCTTAGGCACTGATTTGCCATGTTGTGAACAGCAGAAACGAATGCAGTGGCCCATCCATTTTGAAATGGTCTGCTTTGAGATAGCCTTTCCTTGTGATCCAGCAGCATATGCCACTAAGAGTTGCTCAGTCTTTCTGAAAGCTTTAGTTCTGTCCAAGTAGAAGAGTAGCTGTCTGTGTATGTCCAAAGAATGCAGGTCTCTCTCATCCTTATTCTATGGGTTTGGATAAAAAGTAGGCAAAGTTTGGTTAAGGGCCACACTGGACACTACTTTAGGCATAAATGTCGGGTTCATCCTCAGAGAAACCCTATCTGGATGGAAAATGAAGGTTCCACAGCCATGAGTGCCTGTAACTCAGACTTGTCTTGCAGAGGTTATTGCCAGGAGCAGAGCTGTTTTCCAAGATAAGAACTTTATTTCAGCTGTATTAGCTGGCTCAAAAGGCGGCAGTGTGACTTTTTCCAAGATATAATTGAGGTCCCATGCAGGTATTGGTGCTCTCCTTGGGGGTCTTATGTTTTTGGCCCCTCTGAGGTACTGCCTTAGCAATGGATGTGAAAAAAATAGGTGGTTCTGTATTGTAATGAGCTGAAATGGCAAGAGGCATGGATTTTAATTGACGAAAAGGATAGGCCTTTGTCCAGCATCTCAGTTAGGTATTGTAAAATCTGAAGAATATTTGGTACAGACGTGTCAATTCCTTGTGCCTGGTTCCAAGCACAGAATCTTTTCCATTTTTCTGCATAAGACTTTCTGGTACTGGACCTCCTGGCCTCCAAAATAACATCCATCACTGCTTTAGAGAGAGGTGTGTTCCAAATGGCTACATTATCCACCATGCTGCCAGGTTTAGGGTTCTGAGATGGCTGTGCAGGATCGGATTGTTTCGTTGAGTCAGTAAGCGAGGAATTAGATGCAATTTCCAGGCTGGGCCTTGAGACAAGCTCTTTAGGATTGGGTACCAGTGCTGGTGGGGCCAGTCTGGAGCAATCAGGATCATTTTTGGCTTCTCTTGTCTGACCTTTAGGAGTACCTTGAGGAGGAGGCAGAGGAGGAAAAGCATGTATGGTTAGATTTTTCCAGCTGAAAGACAGAGCATCCACTTTCCATGCTTGCTTGTGATAAGTCCTTGTGCAGAATTTCTGTAGTTGGCAGTTGTGAGGACAGGCAAATAGATCTGTCTGGGCATCCCCATTTCTTTGTTATCATGCTGAAGACTTGTGGATCCAGTTTCCACTCGTGGGGATCCGTGAGGTTTCTGCTTAGTCTGCCAGAGTATTTTTCTTTCCTGGCAGGAATTGTGCTTGCAAGTGTACTTGATAAGTCAATGCTGTGTCCCACAAAGTCATGGCTTGTCTGCAGAGGGGGGTAGGAATGTGTGCCTCCCTGCTTGTTTATGTACCACATGACTGTAGTATTGTCCGTCCTTATCAGTATTTGTCCTGGATGAAGTAGATCCTTGAAAGCTGTCAGGGCATTTTGAACAGCTAGCATCTCTTTTTGATTGATATGAAGATGCATTTGGCTTGTGGGCCATGTGCCATGAATACATTTTTCTGCCATGTGGGCCCCCCAGGTATAATCTGATGCATCTGTTATTGACTGCCTGGCTGTGGGTAGAGTGAATGGCTGTCCCTTGTTGGGGTGACAGGCCTTGCCCACCATCGAAACTCCTGTTGCAGGCAAGGAATGAGGGTAATTAAGGTTTCCAGACTGTGACAATGTTGAGTCCAAACACTTTTTAGATACCATTGTAGTTTCCTCATATGCAGTCTGGCATATGGAATTAGCAGAATGCAGGATGCCATGAAGCCCACAGCTTGCAGAATTTTTCTTGCAGATAACTGGGTCTTTGTTGCCAACTGGGTCTTTGTTGCCAACATTTGGAAGTAAGAAGTCAGTTGCTTTTGTTTGTCTGGCATGAGATAAGCCATCTGGGCAGTTATATTTATTTAAGCTTGCACCCAGGAATATTATCTCTTGAGAGGGTACTAGTTTTGATTTCTTTTCGTTTATTGTGTACCCTAGGCAAATTAATAATCTTTTTACAAACGCCAGATGCTTTAGTAGAATGTCCTTGTTCTCTGCTTGAATAAGGCAATCGTCCCAAGTAAGGATATATTTGAATTCCTCTTTGTCTGCAAAATGCAATTACTGGTGCCAGGCATTTTGTGAAGACCTAGGGCGCAGTAGATAAGCCAAAGGGCAGTGCAGAGAATTGGTAGTGCATTGAGCCAGCTATGAATCTGAGGCATCTTCTGCAAGACTGTCTGATTGGGATATGCAGGTATGCCTCTTTTAGGTCCAAAGTTACCATCCAAGCCTTCTTGCCCAGCATGAGCAGAAGCTGCTGCTGAGTCAACATTCTGAATTTTGGGATGTCCAGAAATGTATATAGAATAGGCAGATCCAGTATTGGTCTCCAGGTTTTGTCCTTTCTGGGTACCAAGTAGAGTCTTGAGTAAAATCCTTGTCCCTTCTCTTGCTGTGGTACTTGCTGAATGGCCCTCATGTCCATGAGGGATGAAACTTGTTTTTGTGCCTCTGCCCATGTGGCAGGTCTGGCATACCCTTTGTCCTTGGCAGGGTGTGAAAGTGGAACCTGTAGCCCTGGGACACTATATTCAAGACCCATTTGTCCTGGGTGATCATGTGCCAATTTTGAGAAAAAAGTGCTAGTTTTCCCCCCTAAGTGGGCTGCTAAAAGAAGTGCTTGGTGCTGGCAGAGGAAAGTCATTGGGACCATTTCCTGTATGGCTGTGATTGGTCTTGTCCGCTTTTGGAGGTAGAAGCATCCCACTGTTTAGGCCTGTATGAGCCCTGGGGCTGGGATCTGCCTCTGGGGCATCTGTATCTGCCTCTCTGTGGCCAGACAGTGGAAAGGACCAGTTCTTTGTAGGCCAGTTCCTGCTAAATCAGGGTGGCTGTACCTGTAAGAGATACTTTACTGTTTGCATAGATTTCGCTTTGTCCTCCATTTCCTCCAATGCTTTAACACCAAATAAAGTATCATGCTGTAATGGAGCATCTAATAATTTCTGTTTTAGCAGTGACATTAAGTATTGCTGATATTTAAGCATATGAAATTGACAATTTAAAGCCCTCACAGCCAAAGTAGCAGAAGTGCAAACCTTTTTTCCCCATCTGTCTAGCGCCCTTGAATCCCTATCAGAGAGGATAGGTTTTTTTGCAGTAGAAGCCTTGACCCCTTTGGGACCCCAAGAAATAGTTTCTGGGTCAGCAGCAGGGTTTTTATAAAGAAATTTATTTGAATCTGGAACCCTGTAGTATCTGTCTGGTTTAACAGGGGCAGGGGGTAAAGAGTCAGGAGAAAGGCCGGACTCTGAAAATACATCATCATCTACAATGTCTAACACAGGAGGAATAGCCAGAGGACTGTGTTGAGGTAATAAAAGAAAATCTCTAAGCCTTTTCTTAGATTCGGAGTAGCCTTGGCTCTCCTAGTGGAAGTGCTCCCTCATGGTATGCAGGGTTTCCCCAAAAGAATCCTCAGGCGAAGAGGCTGAAGGGATAGATTCTTCAGCATCAGAATCCTCATAAGGAGGAAGAGAGTATTCCTGTTCAAAACAGGACTCAGAGGAAATGGAAACCTGATCTGAAGATTCATATTCTGTGTCTTGCCTAGGCTTCATATCAGGAGGGGGATGGGAACCCCTGATCAAGGTAATTAGGTCTTTGGCCATTTTGAAGATTTGTTTTTTAGGCATGGAAGTCTGTCCAGGAAAATGCTGTACTTGTTTCTTTGTCTTTAGAACTAGTCTTTGCTTTGGAAGCTGAAGTAGGCTTTACATACAGCTGTGTAGGTCTGAAAACACCCTCAGAAGCAGATGCCTGCCCAGCAACTCCAGACCCATCTGAGGGAAAAGTTTGAGTGTCCAATACCTTGAGTATCCAGAGGCCTAGCTGGCTCCACGTGGGAGTCGTCAGTGGCCTGTGGCTCTGAGGTAGCGGGCATCAGGGACTGGGAAAGCGCCTCAATGAGAACTGGCGACTGGCCTAGAAGAGGCTTAGTCGTCGGTTTTGGACCTCGGATGCCTGTCCTTTTCTTTGTCTTTGCGCTTTTTTATGAACTCAGCCATTGGTTGTTCTGACGGCATTATATAGTTAAACCTTCGGCCAAAATAATGTAAAGCAAAATTGAACCGACGCTTTAAATTGCATTGATTGAATCTAGCACAAAATCAGACAACGTCGTGGTCAGGGCCTAGGCAAGGAATACAATAAGAATGAAAATCCTTATGAGGTATTTGCTTCCCACAAGAAATACAATTGTTAACTTATACTGACATCGGTCTGGAGCAAGAAAAAGTTTCCCCAATGGGGTACTTAGCTTGACTTCGGATCTGAAATTCAAATTCGAAAATCTCAGGAGTCAGCCGACCGGCACTTGCGAACTGCTTTTGCTTCGGGCACCGCACGGCAAGAAAGACTGAAGAAAATGGCGTCGGCTGCATCTTTTATACTCCTGGCGCACTGACGTCAGGGAAGAGGCAACAGCAACTGACGCCGGACCTAGACTTTGGAATTCAGGCCAACTGCAGGTAGAAAAACTAATGGAAATATTCAAAACACAGTTTGAGCAGGTTGAAGAGGTGTTAAAAAAAAATTAATTCCTTAAATCTGCAGAATTAAATTCGGTTTGCTAAAGATCAAATTAAATATCAATAGTATGTCTATTTATGTCATAGGTCTCCAAGACCACCTCTAACTATCACACACGCCACTCCGATCATTCTGGAGACCCTACCCCAAAAAGCTCCAAGGAAATGTAAAGCCTTGGAATTCAGTCTGGGATGTTGCTCGCTTTCCTAATCCCAGAACAGTCAAGACACTCAACCTGAGCAAACAGATGTGCAATTAATACAGCAAAGGGACAGTCTGCTACACCAGTACAATGTGACAAAAGGAATAAGAGGCACTGGATGCCAAATTTCTTCCCAAGAAGCCCTAGACAGTGAAATGAGTACTGATCATACTGAGCAAATGAGAAATAAAAAAAACAGTGCTTATTTTATTCTTCCTGTGCTAAATGTTGCAGAAGCTCTTACAAGCTTCCAACAAAATCAGAATAAAATTCAGGACCAGACGTAGTCAACATGATGCATCAAGGACTGTACCATCTACCACCCCTGAAAAGCAAGAATCTACTAGGACTCAAAACAGAGAAGCAACTCATTTGGAATTAAGAGCAACACCACCACATAAGGTTTACTAAATATATTCACCAGCAATGTATGGACAAGATGTAAATGGTAAAAAGAACTGTTCTATGGGAAAGGAAATAGAAAAACTGAATGTTTGAGGATCTGGGCCATTACCACCTAATTGTAAAGGTGGCGTGATGCAACAACCATCAGATAAGGCATGCCAAAAAAATGAGGGAAGCAGCAGAAATAAAGTGAATATGGGTTAATTGCTGCAACTGTTAATGTACTCAGATCGGCACTGGCTGCAAGAGGCAAATGAAAATACTAGTATTTGGGGAAAGCACCTCCACAGGCAGTGGATGCACCAAAAATTCTGAACCCCAGAGAAATGCACTGTATATACACACACACATTTTCTATATATATATATATATATATATATATATATATATATATATATATATATATATATATATATATATATATATATATACACATACACACACACACATATGTATTATGTATATATATATATATATATATATATATATATATATATATATATATATAATACATACACACACATATATATATATATATATATATATATATATATATATATATATATATATATATAGATATATATATAGATATATATATATATATATATATATATATATATATATATATATATATATATATATATATATATATATATAGATATATATATAGATATATATATATATATATATATATATATATATATATATATATATATTTATATTAATTATACACACACACGCGTTAGTTTTTGGAGCTTCATCTGTGTCATACAGTAGTCAAATGGAGACTAAGGGAATCAAACTCAAGATTACAAGATGAAACTTACAGCTCAAATGAACTGCCAGAGTTTAACATTTAAAAATCACTCATCTTGGTTGTTTTTAACATACGGACCCATAGACCTGAAATGGTTTTGAGTTCTACAGACGTGATGGCTTTTATTTTGGGTGTAGGGAATTTTCAGCCCAGAGTATGAATATTTAGCTACTGTTCATAAGCATCGATGTATGAATTATATAAAGCCTCATCCTGAGCTTAGATGCTAACCCAGACTTGAAGTCTTACTTGACAGCACTTCCAAACGGGCTATTCCTCCATGCCAACAATCATTCAATAGCTACTTTTATTTCTCTTAAAGGGCTGCTACTGTAACAAGATCACTTGTCTGAATTGCCACTGAACATTTGAGAGTTACAGGCAAAGAAACTATGCAAATGAGCATAAAGTTATAAATTTGTACTAACCTGTCCTTTAAAAAATTCATTCTGAAGGAGATCCTTTACTTCATGTTTGTTGAGCTTATCTTTGGCTCCCTCCTTCCCTGCATAGGTTTCAAATACCTTCTTGATGTTTTGAATATTCTGAAGCAAGAAGGTAGACTCCCTGTATCAAAGAAAAAATGCAGAGGGTACAAATGAGAATTTTCTTTCAATATACATGGTTTTGTTGGTTGCACATTTTTTCAAACACATCCTTAATGTTCTGAAGCAGACTGTTTTACTACTCCCCCAAAAAAGTTACAAGCACAAGTAAAACATTATGTTCAGTGTACATCATGTCAGTAACAGTTCCCTTTCCCATCTGCAGAACAGGTCTAAACAAAAGATGGAGATTTCAAAGCGAGTTTGCTACTTCAAGAACCAGTATCAGAGTAACAGTTCCAACAAGGACCACTGACTGGATTTTGTTTTTCAGCAGTTAAGTGATTTTGTTTTTGTATGGCTAGTAAACCACTGTAGTACAAAATGGGCTTAAAACTTCCACACAAGGTCCATAGAAAAAAAGGTAGGCCTTGGTGGTGCAGCGGTTAGCATTGTCGCCTCACAGCGGTTAGATTCGCATCTGGAGCGCCTTCTGTGCGGAGTCTGCATGTCCTCCCTGTTGTACAGTGAACTTTAAAAACATGCAGGTAGGTGTGTGCATGAGTGGGTGTGCCTTCCTTGAAGATTGGGTGCCAGGCTGGCAACTCAACACCATAAAAATCCACTACCAATCGGTGATCCGCTGTGGCGATCTCCAACCAGGAAAAGCAGAAAGACATTACTTGGTACACAATTGTCCCATTGCTTTTAGGAATGATTTTGTGAGGGCTGCAGTAGTTTAGTCCCTTTACTGAAAGTACATTTGCGAGCTTGGTGAACCTTACATTGATTGGGTTTTGCCTTTTTCAGTAGCTTAGCCTGTGACGAGATCAATGAAGCCTTTATGTAGAGGCATTTAATGTACAACCCCTCTGACAATAAAACTAATGGCCACAACTTTTCATAGATCAAGGAAGAAATCCCTTTGCAGTGAGAAACTTGAGCAAGGGCCACTTAAAACCAGGAGTCAGCTTGCTGAAAGGTGGCTGAAAGGTTTTTGCAGAGTCATCTATCCTTGCTAAAAGGAGCAAGACACAAGTCTGCATATTTAACTAAACGGTGCTGCAAGGGAAAGTTCCCATGGGGAAAGGAGATCCAGCCACTTTTATAAAATTCAAGGATGTACTGGGTTGCAAACTCACTTTCAGAAGGATCCCATACAAATCTAAGCTTACCATATGCCTTAACAAGGCAGTGTCAACTAATCATAAGCCCGATGTTTAGGGTGTAGGTAACCAGAACCTACCTATAGTCTACTACAATCTCTTTTTCAGACTAGAAAGACTTGCATCAATACACTGAAAATTAGTTTGTGAAGCCAAACGTTCCCCTGCTGTTTTACTTTGATTGTAATGTCTAGTCTGGCAGTTGGCACAGGAGGTCAAGATTGCATTATGTAGTTCCTGTAGTAAATGGTTAGATTCCCTCAGGTCCTTGCTCGCCTATCAGCAAGTCACTTAAGCAGACATTACTCCTGTGTCACCCCTAAAAAGGGGCAGTGTCCAGTGGGCCTACCTGATTAACAAGCATTACTAACATGCCCTTGTACAGTGGAAATAAGCCGTTGTACAAAAGTATCGGCTGATGCACAGACTAATTTTAGCACAAGCTCCCATCTACCTAGAGTAAAATCTGGTAGAAAGATTTTTGTACCTCCATACAATTTAATTCCAGGAATTGTCACTTTCACATTAAAAGCATGATTTCTGGCACAAAAATCATGAGAGGTTGCCAGCCAGCCATCCATCCCAATCTGCAAAATCTTGTTTTGCTCTACAGCAACACAAGGAGCTAAACTGCCCTTGCTTCATCTCTTCCTGCAAGGAAAACATTGTCAGCAGTGGAAGCATCAGGAACATATTTAAGGATAGTGTTGTCATGTTGCTTAGCTACAAAGGGCCAACTCAGTGGTGGCTAGTGTGTTCCATAGTTGTATTACTGGTTCTTGTTTTATAGTTCTGAGAAACAGCTGTACTTTGAACTCTCAGTAATTTTGCATGGAACATTACTGAAAACAGCAGTGATCCTTTAAATTAAGGGCTTTAAACAAAAGGACTAATACTTTGAGTAGCTCAAGCAAGTCTGGTTAACAATTTCCTGTGACCTAGTTTGTTCTGATTCTAAGATAGAGTTACTTTCTGGAAGAAAAGTAACTGATAATTTGGTAGAATTGTCTGAAAAATATTGTCAAATACTTTGAAGTGGTATGTGAAGTAGTCTCATTTTTAACTTAGACATGCACACTATTCAGCTTGAATCATAGCTGGGTTTAGTCGAGTTGCACTGCCGACAGTCATCCTTCAGAGGAGCTATTCAATTAAGGTCCTCTCCGTTTGACATGGTGGTAGCTCAGACGGATGTAAAAAATCCCATGGCACTAAACAATATAAAATCCAGATTTTAAAATACTACTATACCCTACTTATTTATATTCCATAATAAAATCAGAAAAAACACACCAATTACTGCAAATATTCCCTTAAACCCCAACCCTTGTACCATAACCACCTTCTAATAAAAAAAAAATAATAATTACAATATCCCATGTCTAATTAGAGACAGTTCATTAACCTTTGCTTTCCATAACCTTTGCTTTCCATATGTGATGTAATATAGCCATGTACACTATGCCCAGTTTCATTTACTACATTATCCATTGTTGTAGTGCCCAAAGAAATATGCTTTTTCACTACTATGTTTCCATAATAACCCAAACTCAAAAAACTAACTTGTTCTATAGTTTAAGGTCTTACAATTTCTAGCCTCCCAAATTTTACAGGTCTTCCAATGATTAATCTTCACATTCTGATTATTTTTTTTTAAATCTTTGTCATCTCGGAAATCTGTAGAAGTTTTATCCAATGGATAAATAGAATATAAATTTCTATTGCCATAATCTATTACACTCACATTTTATTTTCCATTCTTATTTACCCATTTCCTTACTTGTTGAAATATACTGGAAAAAAACTAAGAATATAATCACCATTAATAAAAACTTACTATAAAATATATTATCCTTATCTTAGCACCTAATATAAACAAATCTAAGAAACTATGGATTTTGTTTTTAATTTAAACCCATTTTTGAGTTTTAATTTATACCTCTTCTGATATGGCTAGATCACCATAACATAGAAAAAAATGTTACAATATTGTCTTTGATTCACTAGGAGATTCATACATTCCATCCAAATAACTAAGCTTTCCTAACAATTTTACATATATTGTTCTCCACTGTGCATCAACTCCACCATAAATCCTGTAGTAATTTCAAACTGTACATCCATTGCAGTACCTTGTTTTCCCAGACCTCTATTTAATATGTAAACCTCTACACCTAAAATATCGTCTAATATAGAAATTGTTGTATATTAAAGTATATCACCATCAGACAAACAATGGTATTTGTAATTTGCCTAAGACACACATTTCACCAAAATCGTATCCACTTTTCCTACAATTCCATTCATCAGCACAAACTGAATACTTCTTTCCTCAGCTTTGAGCCATCCATTAAATTAGCATTTCAGCTGTACGATTTTTCATAAGCAGATTTAACAAAAATCAGTTGTAATATGATAGGAAGCCTATCACTGTCATAAGCCTTTTCTAGTCACATTAAGTTAACATTAGCATCTTTATGTACTCTGATGTACACCATTTCTTTAATCTTTGTTTTTCATTTTCCATATCAAATTATACTGCAATGCCAAACCTTTAACTGTTTTCCTAAATGTAGCTTCATGATTTTCATAAACTTCTAGTCTACATTCAAAGTTATAGGCCTCCAGTTACCAAAGTCTTCTTTACAATTTATTTTCCAAATCAATCTAATAGCTCACATATAATGCAAACCTCTTACACTCACTAAATATATTAGCAAACAGCTGTGACTGATCTAAAAGTTGAGGATGAGCAAGAGTCTAATCCATCTTGAACCTAGTACGGTTGGTGTTATGTATTGTACTCAAACATTCCCTTAATTTCAGCAACTATCTTTTTATTCAACTTGTGTTGCTCCAAAATCATTTAACTGAATAACTTCCCATTCAATCTTCCTTATAGCTTTCATTAAAGTAAATCTTAAAACTGCTTTCTAGATCAACTTGTGTATTATTAATGTTTCCATTTTTCAGTTTTAAGGTATCACTGTACTAACCATTTCTGTTTTTGTAACAAGCTCTTATTTGCCTCTTACAAAGATAAACCTCTATATCTGCACGTCTCATCTAGTAATTCTTAAGGTTTCATATTTTTTTTCAATATGTTCCTTTTCCATATCATAATATACGGTTTTCATTTCGTTCACCTACCAATCTCTCCAAATTTTGTAAGCAAATTTCATTGTCTCAAATTCTTTACATAAACTTCATCTTTGTTCAAAATGTTTCTGTAAATAAACATTCAACTTTTTAAACCTTCATCTTGTAATATTTGTGTTCATACTTTTAATAGCCTACAAACCTATGAGCTGAACAGACATTGTCCTGTGCATTCTTCTAGTTTTTGCATTACAAGATATGCAAATAAAATTTCTTTTTGAAATTATGTTTAATTGGCCTGCTTGAATGATCTCCTTCAATTTCTATCTGCTCATGTTCCTTTAAGAGCTGTAAAATTTACACCACCAGTTTAGTGAGCTCACATTCTGCCTCAGTCATTTTGTGATTAGTGCTTCTGTTTTGCTCCTGGTGAGAGGAGCATAGTAACACTTCTGGAGGCCTGCTGATCAGTGGTAAGCCCAATACCTGCTTCATAGGTGCCAGTTTGGCATTTGTGCTTATATTTTGCTCCTGGTAAGAGAAGAAGCAGAGTGCATAGATTCCAGACTCTTTTTGGTTGGGAATTCAGAGTGTATGTGCTCGACCTTCTTGATTCCCTTAAATATCAACCATACCATTTATCAGAAGGCTACAAACCTACATACCTTACACCATATGGGATAAGACTGGATCACCAAACAGGTTGTGGCCCACTTCTCATCTTGGGTTTGGTGCCGGTTTGCTTCAGGTGAGAGAAGTAAGAGCATTTTATCCCAGGACAGTGAAGCTGTGGTGAGACCAACACTAGTAGCAGTTAGGCAGTCACCATTCAGGAGACTGCCCTCACTTCATTCTTGACAAGCTGGTTCGCTCTCTCCAGTAAGCACTGCTCGATTGGCTTCTAACTTTGGAATACCTGCCCAAATACTTAGAGCCTGGTTGATTTATGGATAAAGCGTTTTGCAGTGCCCTGTATAACCAGACATTTTTCCTGTACAGCTCCACTATAATTTCACCAATACCCAATTGCATACAAGACAAGTTTGCAGTGACAAGCACTGCCCCAGAGTTGCAAACTAGATACTCCTGACATTACTTTATATTCTCACTCCAACTGTCTAAATCAATAAAGGGTCTGTCACCATAGATATGACCTTTCCCACCATCTCCGTTAGCAGGATGGTGGGTACAGGCATCCTGCGGCAATGTAGAAATTGCCTCATGTTTATGGACAACTAGTAGATTCTCAAATAAACATATGTTATACAGGAAATGCATCAAACACAATGTCACTGCAGGCAAGGCTCTTGCATAAAAGAACTCCAATGTCAATAAGGTTGTCAGTAGTACACATGCTGCAACCATCACACAGTTAAAAAGCAGACCTACCCACATATGCTTAGGCAGTTAAAATGGAACCTTCCCAAACAAAGACTTCCTAGATGAATGAGAGTCAGCAAACCCAAATGCATTCTTTCAACACAACTAAATCAACACATACAACCAAATCTCATGGAGCCTAAGCCCATAGATCAAACCACCAATCAAAGCCAACATTCTAGTCATTGGAGACTCCATTGTAACACACTGATGTCCCTCTCACCAGGCTGAGTAAGGAGAAAGTCAAGGTCAATTGCTTATCAGGGGCCAGCATCTGTCACATTACACATGCACTCAGGTCACTGGACCACAAGTACCAGCAGGAGTCAGTCATGGTCCATGTGGCTGTAAATGACCTGATACATACCTTCCTAGGCTATATGAAGAGACATCAATTAGCTCTTGGAATGCATGTCCCAGACTGGTAGGTGAGCAGCTTACTAGGCTATATGAAGAGACATCAATTAGCTCTTGGAATGCATGTCCCAGACTGGTAGGTGAGCAGCTTACTATCTTCAAGGATAAGCTGGATGCATAAGTGAATTTAAGTACACTAGTCTGCTCTTTTGAATATAGTACTGTATTTAATGTGTTTTTCACTGAATATTAAACTGAAGTTGTGGCCGTCTCTCTACAAAGTACTTAGAATTTCTGTGTAGCCATTGATAGCAGTGGGGGGTAGTTTCAGCTCATCATGGACATTCTGTCTTGCCTTAAACAGATGGTATATTTTGAGTTTGCTGCTTAATATATCAGAGCTTTGGCCGGCTAACATCTACCTGAAATCAGTTGGACACAAGTGAATTTAAGTACACTTGTATCTGCTCTTTTGCATATAGTACTGTATTTAATGTGCTTTTCATTGAATATTAACTCAACTGAAGTTGTGGTGATCTCTCTACAATTAGTTCCCCACCCACCCTCCCTGTTCTTGTTTTGTTGTTAATGTTGGTGGCTTTGAAACTGCCTGCCCCTCTTGCAGATTTGTATTTGGATACTCCTGGGCTCATCTCATTTGCTCACTTAACAGAGTGCATTGAGATCATATTCTGATTTCAGGCACTCCTACTGTGTACAAAGAGCATTTGGGAAGGATAACCCCTGCAGCCTTTTAATCCTGCTCTGTTCCCTCCCTAAAAAAAAAAAACAAACAGCTCTTACTCTGCACCTATTACTGCTTGTTAGTAGCCTTCTAATTTACTGCCTTCTGCACTTGCTTGTTAGTAGCCTTCTAATTTACTGCCTTCTGCACTTGTTTTTTAGTCATTTGTTAATTTAATTGCATTTATTTGAACTGTATTTGCCGTAGTGTTGCTACACTCTGGAGAGCTGGCCTGCACTACAATTTGAATTGTATTTACTGCTGTTTCTAAGCTTGTTTCCTGCCTTTCCTGTAACTAGTCAAGTCCAGATACAGGCTTGCTGTATCCAGGACTGTTGGTAAGCTTCTGAGCCCCCCAAGCCTTTGTGTGTTAGAGGGAAGCCTTCTGGCTTATCAGTGGGAGTGGTAAGCACTAGGTAGCCTACCACGGGAAGAGTGGGGTTTTGGCCCTGAAATTGTAGTTCATTGGCCATTTGGGCAGTTTTTCCATCTCTTTCTACTTTCTGGTTGAAAGCCCGTTTTGCATTTGGTCCCTGCCTTTCCTACAACTAGTGTAGGCCAAGTAGACATTTGGTGTAACCAGGACTGTTGGTAAGTGTCTGAGCCCGCCAAGCCCTTCTGTGTTAGAGACAAGCCTACTAGGTCAGTGGGAGTGGTAAGCACTAGGTAACCTATCTACCACAGGTGGAGTGGTTTCTGGCCAAGAAATTAGTTTACTGGCCATTTGGGAAGCTTTTCCATCTCTTTCAACCTTAAGTCTGTGTTTGCGGTTGTTTCCTGCCTTTCCAGTTACTAGTTTAGTCCAAGTACAGATTTGCTGGATCCAGGACTCTTTGTAAGCTTCTGTGCCCCCCAAGCCTTTGTGTTGGAGGGAAGCCTTCTAGCTTATCAGTGGGAGTGGTAAGCATTAGGTAGTCTATCTACCACTAGAGGAGTGGTTCCTGGCCCAGAAACTGTAGCTATTGGCCATTTGGGCAGTTTTGTTCTGGTTTAAAAGCTGCACTTCTTTCCCACCTTTCCTGTAACTAGCCTAGTCCAGATACAGAGTTGCTCTATCCAGGACTGTTGGTAAGCTTCTGAGCCCCGCAAGCTTTTCTGTGTTGGAAGAAAGTCTTCTAGCTCATCAGTGGGAGTGGTAAGCACTAGGTAGCCTGTCTACCATGAGAGAGGTTCTTGGCCCAGAAATTGTAGTTTATTGACCATTTGGACAGTCTGTCAGTCTCTTTCAACTTTCTGGTTTAAAAGACCACATCTGCGCTTGTTTCCCATCTTTCCTGTAACTAACTTACTGGGTAGCACTAGAAAGCCTTAAACTGATACAAGCCTTTTAGCTTAGAAGAGAGACTTGAGTGATTAAGTATCAGTTTTCTGTACTTTCTTGCTGTACTTAACTGTTTTCCGCCTAAACGCAGATCTCCCAGAGTGATTTAAAAGCTTGTTTTTTCACATATTTTACTTATTTGACTGCCTGCACTTTTAAAAAGTGTTTTGTTTAAATAATTTAACTGTTGTAGGCTATACACTAAAGTGATCGCCTTTTCTGATCATTTGCAGTGCCTTTCTAAGGCTAGTATAGTCCAGTTTTCAGGCTAGTGCTGAATTCAGGACTGTGACTAGTTTCCGAGTTGCCCATACCTTACTTGGATAGCAGGAAGTTTCTCTGTTCACCTGTGAGAGAGGGGAGCTTTGAGCAACCTATCTGTCCCTGGAGGAGTGGTTCCAGCCCAGACGTTAGTGGTTGATTGGCCATTTTGGGCTAATTTCATTTCCCTACTATAAAAAATGGGTCTGCATGGTTTTGCGCACCGGGCAGTGCCGGTTAGCTATGGTTAAATTATTCCTGGCTCCATTAAGTCTCCTCTTCAGTTTTTCCCTTGAAACTAGTCTAACTCTCAACCTAAGCACTCAAAAAGCATCTTACAGCCCAGCAGACCTAATAGCAAGTACTAATATACCCTGACACTGACTGCCCCATCACAAGCCAGACAACACATAAAACAAAACAGTATGACACACAATCCCAGCCCTTAAGGTGAAATAACAGACCTAACACACTAGTAATAGGTGACTCTGTAGTCAGGCACACTGAGGTCCCACCTCACTAGGCTGGACAAGCAGAAGTTACTGTTAGCTGCCTGTCAGGAGCCAGATTCCGCCATATAAAATGCAAGCACTCAGGTCACTCCAGAACAAGTACAAATATGACTCTGTCCTTGTTCATGTTGGTGTGAATGACCCAAGACATACCTCCCTGGACTACATGACCCAAGACGTACCTCCCTGGACTACATGAAGAGAGACATGGAAGAGCTCTCTGATCATGCAGCCCAGGCTAGTATGACCCTGACAAATCACGCGACGACGGGACAACGCAACGGCCCCAAACCACCCCAAAAAAAAAGAAAAGACAAGCCCAGCAGTGAGGATGAGCTCGTTTCACAAAGTTTTTTTAACAAAAATAATAATATATGGCAAGTTACCATTATAAAAAAACGGTTTTCTTTTTCATCATCATATAGCCTTTCAATGCTGCGTTGAAAAAAAAAAAAAAAACCACCACCACATGGTACCATATTTATAGTACCCATTTAGGGGCATGTACCATGATATAAAAGGACACAACATTTTGAAACACAAAAAATTTTTCAGTTTTGTTTTGCATAAATATAATATAATATTAATATGAGGATAGTAAAATGAATACAAATGAAAAATAAAAAAGATTGATATATATGATAGCGGGTTTGTTTTTTTTTTTATAATGGTTGCTGCATTATATGGTATTTTTTGTTAAATAAACTTTTTTGTGAAACTAGCGATCCTCACGTGCTGGCTCGTTCTTTTTGAATTTACTAGTATGACCCTGACCCTGAGTAGCATCCTGCCCTAACCAAGAATGATACCTCTGTATAAAGAAAAAATATTTCAACAACTGGCTAAGCTTCTGGTGTCATTTAAAGGGGATCCAGTGTCCATCAGCCTGGGACGACATGCTCGACAAGCCACATTGCTTCGCAAGAGATGGCTTGCACCTGTCACCCCTAGGCTTTCGAATACTGGCCAAGGCTTTTGCTGCCCCCATAGTGCCTTTTTAAGGCAAGGCTCAAAAGTCAAACCCACCTCCATAAACAGCACAATTAAAAAACTGAGGGTTATGCTACTCAACGCCAAGAGTTTAAATCTCAAAATGCATGCACTCCAAGCACTCCTCAGTATGGAGAATGTCAACATCTGTGCAATAACTGAAACATGGCTCAAGGCTCCAGAGAGCACCCCAGCATAACCGGGCTACAACTCATACCACACGTTTGACACAGAACATGACCAAAACACAAAAGGAGGGGGTGTATCCATATTCATCAAGGATACCTACACCTCCAGGTTAGTGGCGCAGCATACCACCTCTGAGATCATCCATGTGCAACTAACAATGGGCAAAACTGCAATGCAAATTGTGGCCTGCTACAGATTACCCTCCATGACCCAGGACCACCACTCCACCTTTCTGGAGACACTGGAAAACATGAAGGTCCTACCAAACACCCTGATACTGGGCAATTTCAATTACCCTACCATTCACTGGGAAAAATACAAATTCCCAGGCCCAGCACTTCCTGGACTTAATCAACTCAAATGCCCTGGATCAGCTGGTAAACTCCCCTACCAGAGGTTAAAACATATTGGACCTGGTCATCACCAACATGGGCAACAGATGTTCCACACCGGAGGTCACCAGTCACTGGTTAGATCAGACCATGAACTGATCACTATGTCCGCACCCCACCACCACCCCCAACTAAGGAAACCACAGTAAAAACTTTTCTAATGGAAAGTTTACCTTACTTAAGACAGAGGTGGCAAGTTTCCCGCTAAAGGAAAATGCTGCCCAAGATACAGAAACCCTTACAAATGCACTCTGAGCACCTACAAGGATGCATGGATTGTGCTATCCCTAGCAAAACCAAGACTCACTCCTCTTAGAGAAGGAAACCAGTTTGGTGGACCCCTGCAATAAACAGGCTATACAATAGGAGGAAACTAGTTCAGAAAAAAGCAAATCCCAAGAAGGAAAAGACATACCTGATCAGCATCAGTAAGAAACTAAGGTGCCTCATGAAATTATCCAAGGCTAACTTCGAAAGAAAAATAGCCATGATTTCAAAAGATAACATAGCTAAAGAAGGCTTTGTGGTTGGCTTTGTGGTTAAGAATCTAAGTGGCAACTCGCAGATATGCACTGAAGTAGTGCAAAATAGCACAATATACTGAACCTACTGATATTGCCAACATCCTGGCAGAGATTCAGTACAAACTTCACCCCCCTCTCACCTCCAAAAGGGCCCACAACAATACTGGAAAAGTTTAATGTCCCAAAAATCAGACAGTTGAAAACAGCCCTTTCAAAAGCCAAAAACACAGCATCAATGGGACCAGATGGTGTCCCAGACTGTGTCTTGCACGAACTATAGAATGAACTAACCTCCCACCTAAACACACTGTTTAACCTCAGCCTGTCCACAGGCTACATGCCCATAGAATAGCACATAGCAATGGTTATTCCTCTCCACAAAGGAGGGGGCCACAACTGACCCTGGTAACTATTGCCCCATAAGCCTGACTAGCCTGCTCTGCAACGCTATGGAGCGCATCATCATGGAACTCATTAACAAAGACATTGGGAGCCTCCAAACACTTGACCTGACCCAGTTCGACTTTAAGGGCAGATCATGCCTACTAAACCTGGTTGAGTTTGAGACAGTCACCAAGATGAGGTAAAGGTGGTTCACACAGCCTACCTTGACCTCACCAAGGCTTTAGACACCATTCCCCACTCAAACTCACCAGCCTGAACATAAGCCCCTATGTCACGGGATGGTAACTGGCTTACAGACAGAACTCGCACAGTAAGAATAGCAGGCTCCAGGTCCGACTCTAAGCCAGTCACAAGTGGTGTCCCACAAGGCTTGGTCCTGGGACCCCTACTGTTCGGCATATACTTCTCAGAAGTACAGGCAAACACAGGCGATGACTGCAAACTGGGAGCCATAACAGACTCTTCGGCTGACACAGACATCCTCCAAAAGGGCCTTACCGAGACAGACACCTGGGTGTCAAAGTCATGGCCTCACGCTAAATGCCAAAAAATGCATAGTCATCCTGTTTGGGAAAAACAAAACGCCCACGAATTACCACATAGGTGGCAGCCCCCTTAATACAGAAGAGGTAATAAAAGATCTGGGGACCCAGGTAGATAGTAATCTCTCCTTTGACAATCATATTGCCAAAGTAGTTAGGAAATCCTTCTGTGTGGCCCATCTAATTAAAGGGTTCGCATCTAGAAATAAAGAGGTTATAGTGCCCCTAACTCGTCACTCATTAGACTCATCATAGAGTACAATGCCCCATTTGGGATGTACCTCACAAGACACTTCCAACAGCTGGAAAGACCACAGAAAGCACCTCACCAAGAAGATTACTGGCCTCAAACATATGTCCTATGCAGCCAGACTGAAAAAACTCTGGCTGTACTCAGTGGCATATCGCTTGAGAGGTGATCTCTGCCTGACTTACAAAGCCATGTCCAACTCAGAATTGATGCAGATAAATCAGATTGCTACTCCATGGCTGCTGGTTTCAAAAAACAAGAGTTATACTTTTGTTAAATCTTTTATTAAAAGACCATTTTCACTTATAAAATCTGCATAAACTGCCCCAGCAGCTTCTAGAGTATAGAAATGCTTCTACGAAGGAGTGTGCACTATACTCAAATTAGTAAGTTGTAAAAAACGCTCCTATAGAGGCGTATGCCCCATCTCCAAAGCGTTCTTTGACGTGCAGTTAATCTCTCCTGGAAACACAGTGAAGTCAGTGGCAGTTGACTGCCACAGTAAAAGCTTGAGAAATATACTCGTGTGAAAGACTCAGTTGGATAAAGTAATTGTTGCACCAATAGCTTGCGATACTGCCAAAACCCAGTTTCCAATATTCTGGTACAACTAAATGCACCAGACAATACAACAGTTGCCAAAGCTCACTTCCACGTAGCAAACACAAAAAGATAAATTCAAAAAGCACTCTCATGTAGTGGCGTTTCTTGAATAGCAGAAATTCACTATGCACCTTCAGCGTTAGTAATTCAAACTAAACGATACAGGTATGCCAGTCACTACGAAACAGTTGCCAAAACTCACTGTCTGTTCTCCAAGCTCCTCAATTAGCAGAAAGTGAATTCCAATGCCGCTAGTTCACATGCGCAGGGCTAACAGGTACGCCAATGAGCAGGTGACACTGACATTCACAAAACATTTTTAGCGTTGCTGTATCCCTCAAAGAAAAAACAAGGGAATTGCCAACAAATCCTTAATATTCCAAGGCTGGATACCACAAAAGTTGTAAAACAAAGATATCCTTCCCAAATATATGTACGATAAGTGCTTTCGGTAAAAAGTTATATTTTCTAGCAATACCAGCATAATAAAATTCAGGTGCAAATTACACACATTTGAAGCTAGAGTCCCAACAACTTCCTTTAAAATCCTTTCACAATTCCAAAGATATGGAAAGCTAGCTAGTGTTAAACAGGTAAGATGCAAATGAACAACAAATGGAGTAAGACTATTATGAGCCACTATCAGAAGGGGGAAGTGGACAAGAAAAATGTCAAAAAACCGAACCAGGAAAATCTAAAACAAAGGTCATACACCCAAACAAGGAAAACCTAAAAGGTCATAGACGAAAAAAAAAAAACCCTGTTTCGGAAAGCAACCAGTAGGTTTTTTTTTCGACCTTCTGGGTTAAGTTCTGTTTTCAGAGTTAAATAGGAGGATTTGTTTCAGTGCTTCTGAGCAAGATTAAAATACTGCAGCACACAATGTGACATTGTTTTAATCCTTGTGCTGCACTATTGCTGGTGTGCAATTTAGGAGGTAATACAGGACCTTTGTGCATTTTTTTTAATATATATTTTAGGAAGATTAGAACCTTTTCAATCACAATCTTAATTTAAAAGGGGAAAGTTCCAGACTGTCAAAAGGTATTATGAAGATGTTACACTAAAATACACACACATTTACTGGCATCACAATCAAGGTACATGCAACATATGCAGAGCTGTGTACATGTGAGAAGGCAACATATGCAGAGCTGTGTACATGTGAGAAGGCAACATATGCAGAGCTGTGTACATGTGAGAAGGCAACATATGCAGAGCTGTGTACATGTGAGAAGGCAACATATGCAGAGCTGTGTACATGTGAGAAGGCAACATATGCAGAGCTGTATACATGTGAGAAGGCAACATATGCAGAGCTGTATACATGTGAGAAGGCAGAGTCTAACTGCAGGAATTTTCCTGCAGCTACAGTTGTACTGTACCTTTAAAATAAGAGGTCACAGTTTGCTTCACTAAACTGTTAGGCAGTTGCCGCTGATGGACAGTGTCATTGTACTACTTAAGGGTTATGGCTAGTCCAATGTCTTCCAGTTCCCCTGAGCATTACAGCAGTTCACTGGTGTTGGCACAATTCACTGGAGCCAAGTTCTGCTCTGGGATTCTGTGAGATGAAGAACCCCAACACCACCCCAATTCCAAGTACTGTGGAATGCATCTGTGGCAGATAGGATTTTGTGTTGTGTTAATTAAGCAGAGCAGGAATGACAGGCATGCAAGATGCTGGTTGACATTGGTTGACCATTTCTACTTAGCAGGATATTTAAAGCCATTACAAGAGTTTCTATATAAAAAGTGCAGTTGTGTAAACTTGCACTCTGAAACAGTCCCATATGTGAGGAAGGACCAGTATGAAATACAGAAGGATGCTTGTGATGCTGGGTGACCCATCTAAATGGAAGAGGATAAAGCAGGAAAATACAGAGCACTATATAACCTACAAAAACTTGTCCTGATTTCATTACTGGACCATTCCATTCTTCACCCTTCATACTTTCGGACAATGACAGGTATCATCGAAAAACTCATCAGCTTGAATGTAAACCCATACATCACAAGATGGGTTGCAAACTGGCTAAGTGACAGAACCCACAGGGTCAGAGTTGCTGGAGCCATGTCAGACTCAAAGCCTGTCACAAGTGGTGTCCCACAGGGCTCAGTCCTGGGTCCACTCTTGTTCGGCATCTACTTTTCTGAAGTACAAGCAAACACAGGAGGGACAAAGTTTGCAGATGACTGCAAACACATCTGACACAGATATCCTCCAGAAGGGCCTCACAGAAATGGATAACTGGTGCCAGAGCCTAGCTACCATATAGGTGGCAATCCACTGAGCACAGAAACATGTTGCTAAAGAAGTTAAAAAATATCACTATATACCCTGATCATGATGAAGGGATTCATCTAGACAAGGAGGGAGGTATCGCCCCTGTACTCACTCATTAGACCTATGATTGAATGTATCTGACCAGACACCTGCTGCAGCTCACCAAAAGGATAAAGAGTCTCAAAAATATGTCTTATGCTGCCCGACTGAAAGAACTCCAGCTCTATTCAGTCTCATACAGATTTGATGAATATGCTTCACCTCAAAATCTAGATCCCTCAGAACCACAAGGGCAGAAGTCTGGCCTTGTTCAAGAGGAATCTTGACCAATGGATGATTACTTCAGTGTCACTGCTTGACAGAGGCACAGCAAAATGATAGGCATAGTTTTGGTTCATAGGTTCATACTAGGCTATGATGATGAGTCTCCAAGACAGCAGTTTTGCATCTATATTCCCCCTAGCCTATACATAACCCCTCAACTATAAAGTCTCTGCATCCCATGTTTTCCTCGGTCCTCTTCAGACAGTTCTTAATATTGCTGATGTGCTCTTCCATTCTGTCAATACCCTCCTCTCTCCCTGTGCAACTACTGCAGCAATCTCGCTTTCCTGCACCTGGTCTCAGTTTGTTCCTTACACAAGCCTCGCCCATAACGCACCCCATCCCAGCCACCTCCACAGAATTATCTGGCTTGACTCGTATTCAATATTCTGCCATCTTTGTAACACCTAGCTTACAGGTTTTAGCCATTCAACCTGCACCTCATCATGCCACCTGGGTTCCACCTC
Source organism: Protopterus annectens (assembly GCF_019279795.1). NCBI lineage: Eukaryota > Metazoa > Chordata > Ceratodontiformes > Protopteridae > Protopterus > Protopterus annectens. The sequence continues at coordinate 699,204,371 of NC_056741.1, forward strand.
AGTTTCCTTTCCTTCGCTCCCCTCTACTTCCCAGAGGTATGATCATACCACAGAAAAGTTCCAAACACTACATTTCACTTCAATCAATTCTCACAGCCTGTGAGATAATTTATTCCACTGTTTTCCAGGCACCACCATCCAAAAGAGTTGCAGTATATACGGACACAAAAAGAAAACAGGATAACTGGTGTTTCAGTCTTCAGTTCACCAGAACCTTGAACTTAGTGACTTAGCTGTTCAATATAACAACCTTATGTCAACATCACAGGCTCTTACCAGGGCTCCTCTACAGTCCTGCTAGCCAAAATGCTCCTTATGTGCCCATTATCTTTAGAAGCCTTTGACAGGCTAACTGTACATGCAGCCTTGGGAGCAAGAGGGGGGGTATGAATACCAATACTATTTTAAGTTGGTTCACTCCCACCACTTATTAGGATATGGAGACCCATCCCTGTATTGTTTGCCACCACTATAGCATCCTTCCTGAAGTCATGCAATCACTCTCTGTGCTTCTCCTGCCTGAACATGATCCATCTCCTATGACAGCTATGCACTACCCCCTGCCTTGCCTTATGTGGTAGTACCTTACTTCAGATGCACTAGTCTTCCAACAGTGCAGCTTCTGCTGTGTTGCCTGGTCATCTCAGCCTAACTCCTGCGAACAGTTACTTTCCCTCCACATAATCCACCAGGCAGGATACTTTCAAATGATCACCGTCTCTCTGCAAGGATCATAAATGATGTACCAAGTATATTAGACACAGACAATACATACATATATCTATACATATACCTATATCTATACCTCTATCTCTCTATTTATATACACACATAATATAATTTTATATATATATATATATATATATATATATATATATATATATATATATATATATATATATATATATATGTGTGTGTGTGGTCTTTCAGCTTTTCCCGGTTAGGGGTCGCCACAGCGGAACTCCAGTACACTGATTGGCAGTAGATTTTCATGAATGCCGTGGTGCCAGCTCTATGTTCAACCTTCAAACAAAAGCACGCCCATTTACGCATGTCTTTCGAACACCCACCCACCGGCAGGGAGGACATGCAGACTCCACACAGAAGGCACTCCAGCCGAGAATCTAATGGGAGAACCTCTTGCTGAGGCAACAACGCTATATCCATATATATATACATATATATACATATATATATATATATATATACACACAGACACACATATATACACACACAGACACACACAGACACACACAGACACACACACACACACACACACAGACACACACAGACACTAAAACTGCTCTCAACCATTTCCTGAGGCTGCATGCCTAATGACCCACAATTAACACTAAAACGGTGGCATTTAAGACAACTCTATTTATCCCTATAACTGCTGCATTTAACATGCACTACTTTGTCAGCTCTAACTTTGTTTACATGTGGCAGCTTTGTTTGCCCTCAGTACAAGCTACAAGTTCAAGTCCTCCTTCAAGCTTTAGAAAATTATTCTGGTTTGATGCTCTAATTTTATTATTTTTCTACAGTACCTCAATTCTCCTACAAACACACATACCTCCCCTCTTATGACTGGTTGAATACTGCTCCTTAACTTGAGAATGTACTGGGACAAGCTCTTCCATCTTCAGTTCCTAGGCTGACTCACTGGCCCAACTCAAAACTTAATTTCATCCATTTCTCTCCATCTTGTCTAGTTTCCTCACAGCCACCATCAACAATCAGCAAGTGTGTTTATCCAAGAACCAGCATCACACTTTCTCATAACAAAGCAATCTTACATCAGAGTTCTTCTAAGCATCCATCATACATCAGCTCCACAGTCAACAAAAAAAATCTTGAGACTTTGACAACATTGTGCTCCAACAGCCATAAATGTTTAGTCCCATGCTTATCAGAAGTACGTGCCAAGTATTGTCCAGTGTCTTGGAGTTAAATTCTGGTGTCACGTCATGATTGCTACGACTTCATAATCAGCTAGACACCTACCCATTATTCCTTCAATTAAAGCCTCTGTATTCTTACGAGCAGCTATTCTAAGCCACAAAGCAAGTTTTAGACTTATGCTTCCCTCTTACAACCATTAAGAGGCAATTGCTTTCCTGCAGAAGTTCAAACATATTTTTGTTTTTCCAAAAGGTCACTCAAAGGATTTGTCAATATAAAACTAAGAATTTGCATCTCAACTACAACCTTTACTAATCAAAGGTCAGTTTCTCTCTGGTTATGCAATTGGCATATACACAGAAGGTAAAGAATTTGGACTTGCAGGTTGAACAGGATTTACAGGTCTTAAAGCACCAAAGCTGTAGCTTCAAAGTCTTGCAGCTAGGGACACCAGTATCTTTTTAGCTCACATGGACTGCCGCTGTGGATAAAAACTGAAATGAGTTTGGGACAAGTACAGCAGCTGTACCATTCTGAACGAAGCACAGTACATGCATCAATGAACAAAACAAGAGTGGATGGAGGAATGGATGCAAAAACAAAATGGTGCACACCAAATCAATCCAAAAACAAAATGGTGCACACCAAAACTAACGCGATGCTCAGAAAACAGTCTAAAACATTCACAGAATCCAGCACTCGCAAATAAATCAAACCTTGTAGTTAAATCCAGAGAAAGGGACCCAAAACAAAAGGTGTATAGAAAGCTTTTATTCCAGTAGAAAGCTTTTATTCCAGTAGAACAAACATTCAGGCCAGCATAGTCATTCGGCTCCAACAGACCGGTGACCAGTTTCACCCCCTGGTATCAGTGTAAAGTCATCATACAGCAACCACCAGTATTTATATGCCATAACCCCCCATTCAGTTAAAGACAAAGGTTTAGAAGTGCACATTCCTTAACACAGAACCAAAATCCAAGAGAGATATACATTCAAAAACAATTTGAAACCAAACATATTAGTACTCAAACTACACACACACACACACACACACACACACACACACACACACACACACACACACACACACACACACACACACAATTTAGAACCAGAAAGAACGTGTGAATACAAAGTACATCTACAGACACCTATTCGTACATATATGAATACACAAAGGGTAGACACACTTACGTTTGTGAAAAGTTCAGACATTACCAATGATACATTAAGTCCAGGTTTGTATAGAGCCCCTAACTTCACCATCCACTTTTTTTTTTTATCCAAAAGCTCATGCTTGGTTATGTCCAACATCCTATTACCTTTCACTACATTAATTCCATCAGAAAGAAATTGTGCTGAAATATGTTCTAATTTGTGTTTGTAGAGTGCACTTTGACATAGTGCACTTTGACATTTACAACTGTCACTCAAGTGCACTGCAATTCTGCTCTTCAAATTTCTATATATTATTATATACAGTGGATTCACTTCACAATGCCGAATTTCTAAAATATCGAATTTCATATGGCAGACACCATTCGGAACCTTGAAATTGTAAAATAAATTCAAAAACTATTATTGCAGTGGGGGCAAGCCCCTGCTACTTAAATATTCCAACTCCAAGATCGCACATCCACACTACATGCAGATCTCCATTCACAATGTCAAGATTCCGAATCTTTGATTATATGGTCTCGTCCATATGAAATTCGGCATTGTGAAGTGTATGCACACACACATACAAAGGTTGTTACTAGGCTATCAACCCAAGGGCCTATACAAGCCTAGCCATAACAATTCTATGGCCATTTCTTCCCACAGTACTTACTTCCCTGGACCCCTGTCTAGCAGGGCAACTGATCTATAATGGGTCTAATGAGGGATGAGTACAGTGGGACAATGATCTCTTTTCTGGATGAAAAGCCCTTAGTGATGAGGTGTGCCACAGTACCACTGTCGAACTGTGTCCAAGTCTTATCATCCGTGTTTAGTGTACTGTCACCCATGTGGTAATTCACAGGTATATGTTTTTTCCCAGTAGTATACATTTCTTGGCATTGAGCTTGAGCCCATGGCTCTGGCACCAAGCATGTTTCTGTAAGGCCCTTTTGTGAAATATTCACATCATTTGGCGATTTCATAATGGCTCCAGTTTGCAGTCATCTGCGAACTTTGCTAGCTAGAGTCCCTTAGTGAGAGAGAGTCAGAGAAGTAGATGCCAAACAAGTGTGGTCCCAAGACTGAACCCTGAGGTACTCCACTTGTCAGGAGCGGGATTTGGAGTTGGCTACTTTTCTGTCAGTAAGCCAGTTGGCAATCCATCGAGTGACGTAGAGATTAATGCCCAGCTTAGTAAGTTTATCTATGATTCCAGAGTGGGGGATGGTGTTGAAGGCCTTGGCGAGGTCCAGATATGTAAGGTGGTCCACAGAGCCTTTGTCCACGGCTCTGGAGACTGTCGAAGAAGTCAATCCGGTTCAGGAGACAAGATCGGCCCTTCACAAACCCAAACTGTGTGGGGTCCAGTGTTTGAAGGTTGCAAATGTCTTTGTAAGTTCCATGATAATACATTCCATGGCCTTGCAGATCAGGCTCGTCAGACTGATGGGGCGGTAGCTCCCGGAATCAAATGTTGATTCCCCCCTTGTGGAGTGGGATAACTGCAGCTGTGCACCACTCAATGGGCACGAAGCCAGAGGTGAGGCTATGATTAAACATGTCACTTCGGTGAGGTGCCAGTTCATTTTGTAGCTCATGTAGTACATAGCCTGGGATGTAGTCTGGTCCCCATGGATGTTGTTTTCTTAGCTTTGGAGAGTGCTTTTACCTGTGTGGCCATTACTGGAATTTGGCAATTTCAGTATTGAGGTGGGCCCTTTACTGGGTGAAAGGGGGGTGAAGTTTACAATGGATCCATGTGCAACTAACAGTGGGCAAAACTGCCCTCCAGTTTGTAGCATGCTACAGACCACCCTCTCAAAACTCAGGAATCCCACTCGGCCTTCCTAAAGACACTGGAGGATATGAAGGTCTCTCCAAACACCATCATATTGGGGGACTTCAACTACCCAAACAGACTGGGAGCATTACTCAAGCCCAATACCCTAGCCCAAAGGTTCCTAGAATTCATAAACTCAAATGCTATGGAACAACAAGTCACCTCTCCAACAAGAGGGGAAAACGTATTATACCTGATCATCACAAACATGGGGACACAATGCTCCATACCAGAAGTATACCCCTCTTTGGTAAGATCGGACCATAATCTCCCTGGAAATCCACATCCCGCCCCCACCCCCCAGCACAGAAGACCACAGTGAAGAACTTCTCAAAAGCGGACTTCACACTTAAGACCAAAGTGGAATCCTTCACGGCCCCTGGGTCAGTGAAAACCACAGCCCACTCTGCCGAATCCTTTATAAACGCATTCTATGGACACCTACAGGAATGCATGGATCATGCAATCACAAATAAAACCAAGACCCATTCCCCAAAGGCAGGTGTCCTGTCTGGTGGACCCCAGCCATTAATAAGCTATACAACAGAAGGAGGAAGCTACTACATGATAGAGCAAAATCCCTAAAAGGGAAGGCATCTCTGATCAGTACTAGCAAAAAACTACGATCACTCAAAAATCATCCAAGGCCAACTTTGAGAAAAATTGCACAAGACACTAAAGATAATCACAAGGCTTTCTTTAGTTATGTTAGAAACCTGAGTGGAAACTCCCAGATATGCTCAGAGTTAGTCCAAAATGACAAAAAATACACTGAACCCACAGACATTGCCAACATACTAGCAGACAGGTTCAGTGCAAATTTTTCTCCCCCCCCCCCAAAGGGATAAATATCTATCCCAGCAGAGTGTTGCCTCCCTGACATCTCAAATGCCCAGGTGAGAGCCGCCCTCTCCAAAGCTAAAAACACAGCATCAATGGGACCAGACGGTGTTCCGGGTTGCATGCTACATGAACTCCAAGAAGAGCTAAACCCACACATAAGGCAGCTGTTTAATCTCAGCCTTACTACAGGATATGTACCAAAAGAATGGCGTACAGCAACAGTGGTCCCACTCCACAAAGGAGGTGCTTCTACAGACCCTGGAAACTACCGCCCCATAAGCTTGACGAGTCTGGTCTGCAAAGCTATGGAGAGGATCATTATGGAACTCAAACAAAGACATTGGGGACCTACAGACACTGGATCCTACCCAATTCGGCTTTAAGGGCAGATCCTGCCTCTTGAACCTGGTCGACTTCTTTGAAACAGTCACCAAGGTCATTGATGAGGGTAAGGTAGTTAACACAGCCTACCTTGACCTTGCAAAAGCCTTCGACACAATACCCCACTCAAGCATCATAGACAAGCTCTCCAGCTTAAATATAAACCCCTATGTCATAAGATGGGTTGCAAACTGGCTCAAGGACAGAACCCACAAGGTCAGAACTGCTGGAGCCATGTCAGACTGTAAACCAGTCACAAGTGGCGTCCCACAGGGCTCGGTCCTGGGACCTCTCTTGTTCGGTATTTATTTTTCTGAGGTACAGGCTAACATGGGAGGATTGTGGCTGACCAAGTTTGCAGATGACTGCAAACTGGGCGCCATAATTGATACTCCAGCAGACACAAGCATCCTTCAAAAGGGTCTCAGAAACGGAAAACTGGTGCCAGAGCCATGGCCTTAAACTAAATGCCAAAAAGTGTATAGTCATACCCTTTGGGAAAAACAAAGTGCCCACAAATTACCACATAGGTGGTAATCCATTAAATATGGAAGTAGTAATTAGGGACCCAAGTTGACAGTAACCTCTTGTTTTGACACTCACACTGCCAAAGTGGTTAGAAAGACCTTCTATATTGCCCACCTTATCATGAAGGGATTCACATCTAGATCGGGAGAGGTCATTGTGCCCCTTTACTCTTCCCTCATCAGGCCCATAATTGAGTACAATGCCCCACTTGGGATGTACCTTACCAGACACCTGCAGCAATTGGAAAGACCCCAAAAGTACCTCACCAAGAGGATCAAGGGACTAAATATGCTGTCTGGCTAAAGAAACTCAGCTCTACTCAGTAGCATACTGCCTACTCAGAGGCGATCTATGCCCGACGTACAAGGCCATGTCCAACCCGGAATTAATGGACATGCTCCACCTCAGAAAATCCAAATCCACCAGAGCTAAATGAGCGAGAGATTTGAATCTCACCACAGAAATAAATAGGACATGCTGGAGGAACAGATTCATAACCCAGAGGCTCCCTTCACTCTGGAATAAAATCCCAGTCCATGTTAGGCAGAGCCCCACACGGACTCTCTTAAAGAGAAATCTTGACGAGTGGATGGGAGATCGTAGGTTTACCCCGGGGGTCACTTCTGTGTCACTGCTAGACAGAGGTACAGTAAACTAAACCTTAAAATGGGCACAGTATACTCATTCCAAGGGGTGGCGAAAGCCAAACACTCTGGCTAGGCTTATAAATGCCCTAGGGCAGATAGCCTAGTATGAACTCAATCTGCCAGGATACTGGCAATATCCTAGTAGATTTATTTGCAGTTTACCAGGGTGGTCCATTGGGCCTTGAGGACCCATTTTCAATGGAGTCCTGGGGAGAAAAGCTCCAAAGTTACAACTAGTTAAAACAGTATTACAAATACAATTAAAAAAATAAATCTGGGTTACACAGAGCTACTAAGAAGTCATAACTGTAAATTAGATACGGATACAGTGGTTAAAAAAACAAAGTGGTAGAGAAGATAAAGTATCACAGTTTAACAATAATCAAACGTCATGGGAGATAAATATCAGTGTTACATGTCAGAGTAAATAAAGTATCACAGTTTTAATGATAATGAAATAGGATAGATAAGTATCACAGTATTAACAATAATCAAGTTAGTTCCAGCTGTAAAAAGGTAGTGCAAAGGACCACATATAATGCATTAAGGAGGAATAAAGAGGGACAGCTTGTTACGAAGATGCCATTCTAATGCCATTCTGTTGTAGTTCAGAGCAGATCTGAACATTGTCATTTAGATTCTTGACATAGCTATAGAATGCTTTGTGGTAGTCTTTGGAACTTTTGGCAATTTTATTTTCGTAACTAGCATGAGGATTTTATGAGGGATCTCAGCTTCTTACGGAGGCTGGTAGGGAGTTTTTTTGCATCCTGGGATTTTCCTCTTTTCTGCAACAGTTTCTTCCTTTTGTTGTAAAGTTTGTTTATGACAAGGGACCACCAGATTGGCTTCCTTTTTTTGGAGGAGAGCATCTTGGTTCTATTTGGGATGGCATGATTCATGCACAGGTGGATGTGCTCGTACGGTGCCTTAGTGTAGGATTCAGCAGTCAAACTTTCAGTTCCCGTCTGCATGGGTGTCATGAAGTTTGTCACTTCTGACGCGAGCACATGAAGGTGGCTTTGGAAAAGTTATTTTTAGAGGTTTCCTTACACACACATTAAGGAAAATATAGTTTGGATGTTATGAATCAGGATCATTGTAAAAGGATGATAAAAATTTTTGCAGTTACAACTTTTACGAGTCAAGAAATACAGATTATACAAAATTATTGGAACTTTTTGTTAAAAAGGATTTACAGAGGATGATACGAAGACCTCAATGTTCTTACGAATATAATATAAAGGACATTGTAGTGCACAATATATCTGAACAGCCCAAGAATATGGTACATCAACCTGCAAATGTAGGTACTTTCACTTGTGTAAAAAATAAATAAATAAATCTAGTTCACAAATTTGTTACAATGGTATATTTAGACCTGTTGGAAGATATTGTTGCCAAACAGAGTGAAGTTTATGCACTGAAATGTGACTGGTTTATTTTATATTGGCGAGACTAAAATGGCTTTAGAGTCTTGGTTACAAAAACATGCAAGAGATATTAGAATTGATAGAAAGTCCTACAACATGATAGTAATCCAGAGAGTTCAAAAAGAAACTTTTAGAAAAAAGAAAAAATTGTTATATAAAGAAGCCTTGTCCATTTTAAAATATACATTTGACCCCTAGTGGGCTTAAGTTGTTGTGTCTTTTGGCTTTTCCCGGTTAGGGGTCGCCACAGCGGAACTCTGGTCCGCTAATGATTGGCGGTAGATTTTTACGTGCCGTCTTGCCGGGCCTGATGCACAACCTTCAACGAAGGAACGCCCATTCACACATGTCGCCAGACAGAAGACGCTCTGAGAATCGAACGGGGCAACGTCTTACTGTGAGGCAACAATGCTACCGCAGCACCACCACTGCAGTCCCTAGTGGGACTAAGTGTTGGGAATTTTGTTTAAATTTACTTGGATTGATATGGAGGGCTTTTCTGTGTATATAAAGAAAATGTTTTTGATATGATTTTACTCCTGGGAAGGCTTTTTGAAAAAGGCACTAGAGTTTGTATTTGGTCATTAAAAGTCGGTGACCTACTTTTTTATATGTGTTGGTTTATTTTTAAATTATTCATTTCTTTGACAAAAAATGCCGGTATCTGGAGTGCCAAGTCCAAGAATCTCCACAGATAAACTTCAAGAATAAGAGGATTCATTCTTGCGACCATCCTTTTGAAGCTGTGGATTCATTCTTGCAACCCATCCTTGTGAAGCTGTAATTAAAAGGCCTGGTAATCAACATTCCAAAAGAAAAATACATTTTGAATGTTACAGCTTAAAGGCTACTACCCCATTTAAAATGCAAAGCTGTAAGCCACATTGTGTATATCTATCAAAAGAATAAAGTACAAATACAGAAATAAATCAGGGACAACCAGGGGATTTTTAAACCGTTCTCTTTTAACTTGAAACATTATCAGTGTTTTTGATCTATAATGTAAATTGACCCAAGGAGCAAACTTATCTTGACTGCTTTATTCCAATGGTCACTGCTAGTCTACAGAGTAAACAAGGATATATGCCATTTCCAAACTAAATACTTTAACTGATCAAATATTTAGAAAAGGACAAAATAGGTGGAGGTTGATCTTTTGCTAAATTGCATTTTTGCTAATGACAGCTTGGTGATTAGACTGCAATTGGGAATCAAATCTTTCTTGCAGTGAGTGGAGACAGAAGATTCATCCTTCTTGGTTGATAAGGCAGACAGCTGTGGAGTGGTTGGCTGAGCTACAGACCAATGAAAAGGTTAAACCAGATGCATCTTTGCCACAAAACGCAATCATAACTGTTTTACAGCTGGTTTTGAAAAGTTGGAGCATAATGGAGAAGATGAAGATTCAGATAGAAGGCAAATTAGTTTGCTAGCAGCAAACCTGAGTACTTCCTGGTTATGCATCTGTCTGCAATATCCTCTCTGACTAATTCAGAATCTGAAAAGGTGATCAGTGTTTTTGATAGATCATGTAAAGGTGATCAGTGTTTTTGATCGATCATGTAAATAAAAGGAGCAATCTAGACTGCTTTATTTCAAATGTCACTGCTAGTCTGAGTGAACAAGAATGGGTTTGTGGATGTACCAACTCGCATTTCTCTTACTACAACACTTTCAGATCATCTCTAATTGGATGAGACTTTACTGCGAGCTACAGAGCCTGAAACGTATCTAAAAACAAACATACCACTTAAGAAACTAAGATCCTGTTAAAGCCAGGGACAGCAAGAAGAGGGAGGACAGTTGGTATGGGTAATGCTGGGAGTTGAGAAGACTTGTTCTACAGATTGGCATTCCAAGTCCACAAATTCTGGAAATACTGCTAACTTTCACATACTTATCACACTGAGGACCATTAGATTAGAGGATAAGCAACCTTTTCTGCTCAGAAATTTTTTAGTGCCACAAAAAATTTCATTTGTTGCATTTTCTCCAGAATGTTCCCCACTGTACCCAAAATTCTTTGGGTAAAGAACTACACTTTTCCCTCTAGACTGACAGCGTTCCACTGACAACTCCCTACTGAAATGTTGGCACTCAAAATGCAGAGTGCCAACCAACAAAAAAACAAGAACCAAACCACAGAAGAGCAAATCTCAAAAATCACTCTTCTCCTTTAAACTTTGTGCCCCCCCCCCAAACATATATACCAACTCAGACATCAACATACCTCAGAGAATATTCTGAGACATGGCATCTCGGACTTAGTATACGCAAGTGCATCTGCCAGTCATGTTTCGGTACTTGCTCCAGCAGGTTCCAACATTTCAAATGGTCACCTGCCTGGCTTACAGGCAACATTTTTAAAACAAATGATTTAGTCTGAACAAGGCAAGCATATTTTAGGCAGTTATCTATTAAGGATAATCTGTTTTAGTCATAGCTATTACATTATGCAATCATTTTGAAATGGATAGATGACTTACACTTAGACTGAGTACAATAAAAAAAGTCAGAAGGCAAGGATGTGAAATGAAAGACAACTATGCAGCTGAATGGAAAGCACTACAGCCGAATGGAAAGCACAGCAGACTTGCTTGGAAGCTCACTAAGCAAATCACAAAAGGACAAAAGACAGAGGAAGGTTCTTCCAGTATCTGGCTTGGCAAGTTTTACCCAACCAGAAGACAAATGCTCTGTGAGCCAACAGGAATAAAAAAAAAAAGGGGGGTGCAGCAATTTCAAGAACACAGGAGTTACGCGATCAAATTTTGTTACAAATGAAAGGATTTGTCTGGATACAAGTACTACCTTTGGCTTAAACCTGGTGCACCAAGGGTGCAGCTTTAGGATAAAGGATTTGAGACCGTAGCAGCTTAAAAGCTTTCAGTTTTATGGAAAGTGAGAAGGCAAAGGCTGAATTAAAGGAGCTGCTTTTCCGTTAACACTAAAAACGTGTCTGGGAATAATTTAATTTTATTTAGGAAATGGGCTAGGGGATTTGGAAACTATTTTCATGTTGGTTATTCAAAGTGTTATGGTCACAGTTGGGTTGGATACCAGAGATGAGATAAAAGGGCAACTTGCAAAAACGCTATGTCAAGATAAAAGTATATGGTGAGAAACTGCCCTTATGTTTCTGTACTTAAACAGGAATCAAGGTCATTTCTGCCAAGGAGATCCAAAATGTACAAAATGTGGGGATATTGAGCAGCTCTGGCCCGATTATGCTTGGAAAATGCCATATAAGACAGTTTGCAGATCAGCAAGACAATTCCTTTTAAGATGAAAAAAGGAAACTGGTCTAGGAAAAAAAAAAAAAAAGATTAGTAAAATCATAGGCTTTACATACTGTGAATAGATACGTTTTACAAAGTTTAGAATACATTTAACATGGAAGACTCTGGGAAGTGAAGAACGTGTGATATATATATATATATATATATATATATATATATACATACACATATATACACATACACACACACACTCTATATATATATATATATATATATATATATATATAAGACTGCAAAAAGGAAGAGAGAAAAAAGGTAAATGGAAGCAAGATGGAACTGTTGTCTCTGAATGTTAATATATTAGTCCAAAGATGAAGCAATTGATTTGCCACATTTAGTTTTAGGAAAACTCCTGCTGGTGCCATCTTAAGGGCAGGAAAGCCAGATTAAACATACATTTACAGAGGAAAAATAAACACACGTGAAGTCAAATCAATCTGGTTAAAGGTGGAAGAACTTCCTCCCTTTATTTAAAGCACATGATCACATGACCTCTCCACAATAACTACATCAGTGTAAGAGCACACATACAAGCATTCACTCTCCTTTATTATAAGCCAGCACCTCCACTTGCTCTTATGCTGTATATACAAACACTTTACGAACATATTTTGGATAACTACTTTTTTATATTCCAAATACGCAATATATTCAATTTTCAGTTTCGTAGCAGGTTTGGTAAAGATATCTGCAGCCATGTCTGTTGGGCAATATTCAATGCTTATTTTGTCATCATTAAGTGCAGATCTAACAAAATGATACTTAATGTCAACATGTTTACATCTTTGACTGCTTACTGGAATCTTTGACAAAGCGATTGCTCCTTGATTAATATTACTGGCACACATTTGCACTCTCCATCCATTCCACTCAGGAATTGCACAAGGTACAAACTCTCCGGTGTTGTCGCTGCTAATGCCATGTACTACCAATGCCATGTACCCTGCCTCACATGTAGATAAAGCCAGTTTGTGGTTTCTTTGATTTCCATGAAATAGGCATAGTACAAGAGGTTATTGTTTTAGCCTTAACAGGGCCTATCATTTTTCTGTTGCCCAATCTGCATTACTGTAAACTACAAGCTGAAGTTTTTCACTTTTCTTGTAACACAGCTCTCTTGTCCAATATACCCTTTAAGTACCTTAGCACAAGTTTGGCTGTTCACTCGGCTGTGACAAATATTGTGAAAGTTTACTTACAATCCAGCTAAGATCGGGTCATAACATATCAAACTACCCACAAGCTCATGATATTTTCTTGGGTCGGTAAATTCATGGTCACATTCAAAGTTTAGTTTTTGTTCAAAAGGGGTACTTCTTACTTTAGACATACCAATTTTTGTAATGTACCTCTTTTGGGTCATCTTTACTTCACCACTGTTCTGGTGAAAGTCAATGCCTAGAAAATGTCCCAGATCTTTCATTTTATATTTAGCTTTGAGCATTTTTTACATTGTTCAGTGATTCATTGTCACTAGCTGCAATAATGAGACCCATATAATTAGGACCGTTTTTCTCATTTTCAGCCTGTCTAGTGTACACTGTGGTCTGCCTGGTTTTGGACGAAACAATTTTCACAGATAATCATGCAACATTTTGTTCCAGTTACGTCCTGATTGTTTCAATCCGTATAATGACTTATTCAGTTTACAAACTGATTAATTACTTGATTTCTTTTCAAAGCCCTCAGGTTGCTCCATATACACCTCACAAATAGGAGCATGTAAATAAGCCCTTTGTACATCCATCTGGTGCAACTAAAGTCATACTGAGCTGCCATCTGCATTAGACTTCGTACAGATGTCATACTTGCAGTTGGTGCAAACGTTTCACTGTAGTCTATGCCAGCAACTTGCCTGCAGCCTTTAGCCACATATCTGGCTTTGTAAGTCTCTGTATTATCTGCACAGTCTTTTACAGTGAAAACCCACCTACCCCCCACTGCATTTTTATCTTTTGGCAGTGTGGTGAATGAATGTGTTTTCCTTTAAAGACTTAGTTCCTCCTTCATAGCTTTAACCAACTTCTGAGTTAGACGAAGTCATGACCTCTTTAAAGCTCTGTGGTGTGTTGCATATTAGTTGGTAACAGTCAACATTAACCATCACATAATCATAGCTTTCAACTTTACACTCATAGTCCTTCAAGTATGCAGGTGGTTCTGGAGTGATGTGTATCCTGCCTTTCCTCTTCCCGTCTTATTTTTGTCTCTCCATCATTTATTGTAGATTCAGTGCGATTCACTTGCATTTCTTTTGTGATTTGACTGTCCCGCTTTTGATTCTGACTTAACATGCACACTTTTTCTGGTACTAAAATCTTCATCCATCATTTCTGGGTCTGTCTGAATCCGGCGTTTAGATACATTCTTAGTAATGAATGTGACTAACCTATGTTTAAAGGACCCTTCCTGTATCTGGATAATAGACCAGATATGGGTCATCATATCCAACAAAGATCCCCTTATCACATCTTGGGTCTAACTTTATCTTGTCTGTATGCATAGCACACAGATCAAAATTCTCTCTTCCTTGAAAGATCAGGTTTCTTTCCTGTTAGCATAAAGAATGGGGTCTGTCCCACATGCCTGTTATAACATCTGTTGCGAATAAAAGCATACTGCACATGTCCACAATTCTCTATTAACATACACCTTGCCATTTCAGACAGTGTTCTCCAGTTTCTCTCTGCTGTCCCATTCTGATGGGGTGAGTAAGGTGCTGATGTGGGTCTTATAGCATTTTTATTCAGTAGTGACTGAAATGGACTTGTGCCATTACCTGATCTGATGCACTTTACCCTCCCGTAAGGGGCTAAGTCTGCAATGAACTTCAGTCACTTTGTGTCACCCTTGGCTTTCAGAAAGTAGACAAATATTACACCAGAGTAGTCATCAGTAAATGCTAAAGTGCATTTAAATCCATCTTTTGCTACTGGCTCAATAGGGCCAGCCAAATCAGTATGGACTAGCTCAAGCACAGCTTTTGCTGTTACATCTGGTTCTCTGTTTCTGCTCTGGACAAATGTCCCTTGTATACAGGCTTCACAATCTAGGTTAGATCTTTCAACTTTACCTTTAATTTTCATTCCTTTTACCACCTTTTCTAATTTTGACATCTTCAAAATTACAGTGACCAATGATCTTATGCTTGAATGTCATGACAGCTCTGAGATGCATCATAATGCGTCTCACCATAGTTTTCTTCATCATGTGTCTAAATAGGGTCCATCATACTCAATTATGTCAAACCTGGTACCGTTTTTATAGACAAGTTGGTCCCGTCCTTGTTTAAAGTTGAGAGGCTCCTTTGGATGTTGCTGCCTTAACAGAAAAGATGCTTTGTGGATACGTCGGGATGTACAGTGCCAGAGTCATCACCTTTACTTTTAAATCCCTCTGTTAGCAACCATACCTCCGCATTACCTCTCCTCTGCGCAACACCACAAGTTCTAGTCCCATCAGCCAATTCCACAACGTGCTCCTCAGGTTGGAAAGTTGCATAAAACCTTTTCAGGTCGTTAATTGTGTGACATGGCACCAGTGTTCACCATTAATCCTTTCCTTCAAGGATCTGATGCTCATTCATTCTGAAGACAAATATGTGTCATCCGCATCAGTTGCTTGTTTCATATTATCTTCTTTAGTCTGCAGTTACTGTCCTTGTGGCTGGAGTTTTTGTATAAACTACACCACTGTCTGTCCTTTATATTCTCTCTTGCATTCTCATGCCTTCTCTCTTTTGGCCACAGCTATAGCAGGCTCTCTGCTTTTACTCTCTCCAAAGCCACTCGCTTCCATTACGTTATTATTTATGCTGGCATTAAATCGCTTGGTATGTTTATAGCTTCTCAACTTGTTTTGAACTCAAAGCTAAACTTATTTTGCGTGATGTGGACTGCAAATGGTTTAAAAACGGTTCAGGCAATCCTTTCAGAATCACTGCAATTAGTAATCCATCACTGAGCTTCTCCCCAGCATTTCTAAGTGCTGTAATGGCAGTTTCAGCCCGAATAATGTAATCTGTGACACTTTCACTGGCAGTCTTCTGGATGCTTGTTAATCTGGAGTATAGGCTAATTACCCATGGTTTCCCTTTTCCAGCATAGTGGTCTCAGAAACTGGAGCACTTCTCTACAGTAGTCTGCAGCTTTTCTCATGACGAGACAAATTTTGTCGTCCAAGAACTGGATTAGTTCTGCATAGGCCTCATTTTTCTCAGCGTCACCTTCCTCCTCATTTCGTCATCTCTGCGTCCTTTCGTAAAATGGCGTCTTTCAGCCCTAGCAAACGCAGGTGTCCTAAAAACTAGTATCCCACAACTCGTAATTCTTTTAATTACGTCAAAAACAGTCTATGCTATCGGCTTCCTACTTCCCTCCTTGGCCCATAACCTCTTGGCGCCATCATCTTAAGGGCAGGAAAGCAGAATTAAACATACCTTTAGAGGAAAAATAAACATTTTTAGTCCATCAATCTGGTCAAAGGCAGAAGAAAGCTTTCACTTCCGCCCTTTATTGCAAAGCACACGATCACATGACCTCTCCACAATAACATCAGTGTAAGAGCACACATACAATCATTCACTCTCCTTTATTATTATTTATAAACCAACAATTCCTTCAAGATAGAGTTACTGTGGAAATTTTTTTTTATTTTGGCTTTGAACAATGTTTTAAGTTACCACACATAAGGCTAAGGTGCAAGTGCTTGTTTTTGGGGGCATTGTTAAAGCAGTTGGGATGATAAATATCCCAACCGTAAAAAGTTACATGGAATACTGTATGCCCAATATGCAGTGTTGGATGTTACAAGCTGAAAATGCATATGCATTAGGAATTGTAGCATTGACATGAAAGTATTAAAAACTGCAAATGGTTTTATGGAATGCGCAACCAGAAGGGCTGGGAAGAAGATTCTTTGAGAATGCTAGACATTTTGGATGGTCACGTACACATATCTAAGGCCCGTGAAAGGGGGGTTTTCAAAGATTAAAATATGTAAATTATAGAAAGTTCACATTAAAATAAGGGAATTTTATGAAGAGTACCACTTTAAATGTAGAGCACATTAGCAAAATGTTAAGAGGAAATGTAACCATTTATGGAACTTTGATTAAAAATGTTACTCTAGCACTGGGGGATGACTTCATGTTGGACTGAAGTACTAGCCATACTAGACATTGAGATTATGAGTTGCAAAAGAAAGCAAATAAAGGATCAACTGTATGATGAAGAGGGAAAAAGTAATTCCTGCTCTTTGTGATAAGCACCGTTTACGGAAGATATTCTAAATTTAGAAGGGGACAAAATGAAGGAACATTGTAGGAAAAAAAAAAAAAAAAAGCTGTGCAATAAAACTTGGAGCATGAGGAGGAACAGGTTCCCAGTGTCAATATTAGAAAGCTTTAGACACGCAAACTATACTACACCAGGTTAAAGAGCAAACAGTACGACTTTTTTGAAACCGTATCCATGTCAAAGTCTTTCAGTATTTACATGGACTGTAGGATGGAACTGTACATTTATAGGACAGAAAGTTCTGGCTACTAAATTCAAGACATCTCTATTTTTCAGCACATTAGAATATTTTAACTAGGATTGTCTACAGGAAAAATACAGAATACTGTAGGATGAGGGAGGTGTTGAGGTATAAATGTAAGAAACTGATCAAGAATTTTTCTACGGTGTCAGAGCTTGTGGAATTGATAGCAAGTAAGGAAGGATTTTTCATTAATCTAGACTGGGAAAATATTTTTTGCCGACAGATCAAGAATTGTTGCAAGTGCTACAAACAAGACATCTGCATTAAGGAAATACAGTAATTCTTACTATACATGCCAGGACATGGAAGAGCTGCACGCTAAAACTGAGATTAAAGCAGGGGTGCCCTCTTGGACCTTTAAATAACATTAATGAAGCAAGACGACTTGAATGCAGACAGAAATAAGAAAAGCAATTGTCAGTAATTCTACATTTGTAAATGATATTTATTAGGTGAAATGAAAAGAGGTATGTGCATTTGAAGGCATAAAATTAAGGAGTATTGGAAAGGATAATGTGGCACATATAGCCAATGAAGTCACACAAATACTAGGACACAGGAAAAAATATGGCAGTTATATCAGGTGATGCCCTACAATGTCTTGGGTAAAAAAGCACGATTACTGTAAAAAAGAAAGACAAAAGAAATACAAAACATGTCCCAAAAACGTCAAACATTATCAGAAAAGCTCAAACAGAAAAGACAGAAGGTTTGTTAGTACAAGATGTTCCACAAGCCATCATTTCAGATGTCAAAGTGGTAAAGGGCCAGAAAACAGAATAGCTTTCTAACATGGACACAGTCCTGAGTTAGAGACCACCACAAATGCAGGAAGGGATGCACATGTACATCTCTTACAATGCACCACGGGGCTCAAAGGATTACCACCAGCACCAGGTGGAGGTCAAATCCAGACGTTTCCTTTGCCTACTGACAATTTTCAAATGGCACTATTAAGTAAAGACTTGAACAGTCTGAACTTCTGACAAGAGGATTTCTCATTTGTACTAGTGAGAAGGGCAAAAGTTACACAAACTGAAAGCAAAATTACAGCTTTACTTACACATTATGTCAAAATCAACACTAATGTGACTGACAAATTGGATAAGAAATTTAATTTACCTTCTTAGGCAACCCCCCCCCCCCATTGTCCTAAACCACCCTCTAGGAAAGACTAGTTTCAGTGCCAGAAAAAAAAAAAAAAAGGAGATGCAGACCACCATAATACTTTGCAAGCAGAAATGTGGAAGGTATGGTAATCGTGGAGTAAAAAACTTGTACTTCAATTATTAAACACCAGGCTAACCGAAGAGAACATCAGTAAGCAAAATATAGTTTTACTGTCCACCTTCTCTAAATATTACCTTGGATAAACTGGTTCACAAACAGATTGAGGAGGATATTCATAGCTGTTGCACCTACGCATTGCAAGTATTGGAGTGGGCTATGCCAGAGTTCAGCTGAGGTAGGATTCAGAGACAGCAGCCGAGAGGATTTAGACACGGCAACTGCTTGAGCCAGTGAGAAAGTCTTGTGAAAATGAAGACATAAGATGAGAGAAATATGGTAATCTGTGAGCTTTTCCCCATCTTTGAGACTCTTAGTGTAAATCTGCATCAAACAGGCAGAAAAAGACATATCACCTTTCCAGCCACTTTGCATTTTGTGAAGATGCTTGCATTCACTGCCAGCTTAGCCGCCTCCCATTCTGAGGTGACTGTTTGCAAAAAATAAATATGCTCAGTGGCTCAGAGAAGCCTAACCCATCAGAAAATTAATGTTGAAATTGAGTGGACAGGGACATGCCCACAGACTAGGAATGTGTATTGGGGGGGGCATGGTCTCTCTCATACCTGTGGTTAGGAAGGTATGTACAAGCCCTCACTATACTGGTCACAGGAACCTAGGAAACACTGGGTCACATGCTTCTGCCTTAAGGAAGCTTCATCATTTCAATATACTCCTGTCACATAGATAAGTTGATGAACTTCCCATAGTCACCATAGGAAAATACCATGCTTTACACTGAGGTGGCGCACTTCCTCTAGAGGTGCTTGGTGCAATAGCTTGATACTACATTCCCATCAGAACCATGCCAACAGTAGTACTTTTATAGAAGTGCTGACATTCAAGTGCCAGGTCATGCGATACGTGGGGATGTCTCAATGTTGGCGCAGCGTCTTGGCAGTACCCATCATTCCCACAAGCTCAATTTTGCAGAAGGATTCTTCATGGTCACCTAGCTGGCAAATGCAAACTATTACTGTGGATAGCCACAATCATTTGTATCCACACAGTGACATAGTCAGCAATCGACCCTGCCCCCTCCACATTGCCACACCACCCTGACCCAGACAGATAATTGAGACTGGCTCTTGAGCCAGTTTCCATTGCCTGGAGGAGTCTAGGGCGCAGTAGGTTACTGTACTCAAGTTTCCATGGAAAAATTGTTCCTTTCCTATAGCATTCTCCTACTTTTCAGACACAGTGCTGAAGTTTTTCCTTGTGTGAAAAAGGAGATTGCTGGGCAAATACTGTTACTGAAGTTGGAAATGTAACTTATTTGGATGGTGTCGCGTGCATGCACACACACAAACTCACAATCCAGGTGTACTGCAGAATTCACTTGTGCATTAGGCAAGGCAGTACAAATGCAATGGATGCGGCTTGCTCAAAAATATCTGAAGTACTTTTGAAGATATTAATTTGCTTTGTTAAAAATTGCAATGCAGACAGTTTCAGATGTTCTGTATGGATAGGCATATATACAATAACAATTACTTACTGTTAACTAGATTTTAAAATACAAGTTGAAGTTAGCATTATGCTCACCACTACCAGCAATGTTTTTGGTGTTGTCCAGAACGTTTCCTCCACTTCAGCAGTGTCTGTACACACCTAGACTAGTGGGAGGGGTTTTTTGCAGAATTTATATGAAATTCACCATACTGAATTCAGAGACAGCAACTGCCATCAACACTAATGTGTTGCCTTAGGCCATGCTGAATAAAGTACAGAATAAATATAGATACCATTGCCATACAATAGAACCAATTCCAATTAGATTCACAGGTAAGCACTAAGCTATCGGCCCAAGGGCCTAAGTAAGCCTAGCCAACATGGTTCCCTGGCCACCCACCCAAGACAATTAATTTCCTGTGCCCCTGTCGAGCAGAGCCACAGAAGTGATCCTCGGGTGTATTTCCTATTTCCCATCCACTCGATTTTTCTTGAAGTGTGCTAATGAGGAACTTTGCTCGACATAGATGGGCAGCTTATTCCAGAGTATAGAAGTATCTGGGACAGGAATCTATCCCACCAGCATGTCCCGTTTAGGACCTAAACCTTGTCACCACAATAGAGTATGCAGCTCGGAGGGATTGGGATTTCTTAAGGTGTAGCATGTCCAACAGCTCTGGGTTTAACATAGCTTTATATGTTAGGCAGAGATCTCCTCTGAGTAGGCAATACGCTACAGAGTAAAGCTGCATTTTGAGATGGACAGTGTAGGGCATCGTTTGAGGCCAGTAATCCTCCGAGGTACTTCTGTGGCCTTTCCAGCTGCTGCAGAGGTCTTGTGAGGTACATTCCAAAAGGGGCGTTTTTCTATAAAGGGTCTAATGAGTGCAGAGTACTGGGAACAATAACCTCTTTTCCTGGAGGAGAACCCTTTTGTGATGAGGTGTGCAACATAGGATTTCCTGACTACTGTGGCAATGTGATTATCAAAGGAGAGACTACTGTCCACCTGGGTCCCAAGGTCTCACACATTCGGCGTTAAGTAGACTGCTGTTTATGTGGCGTTAAGTAGACTGCTGTTTGTGGTAGTTCATGGGTAAAGAGTTTTTACGAAAGGGGATGACAATGCACTTTTTGGCACTGAGCTCGAGGCCATGCCTCTTGACACCAGGCATCCGTCTCAGTGAGGTCCTCCTGTAGGATGTTCGCATCATTTGGAGACTCTATTATGGCTCCTAGTTTGCAGTCATCTACGAACTTAGCCAGAAGTCTTCTGTCATCTACTTCTCTGAAGTACAGGCTACCAAACAGGACAGGTCCCAGGACTGAACCCTGTGGTACTCCACTTGTCACTGGTTTGAAGTCAGATTTGGAGTCTGCAACTTTTACATTGTGCGTTCTGTCAGTGAGCCAGTTGGCAACCCATCTTGTGACGTAGGGATTTATACCTAGTTTAGTGAGTTTAGCTAAAACTCCAGAATGGGGGATGGTGTTGAAAGCCTTGGTGAGGTCAAGATAGGCTGTGTGAACTACCTTACCCTAGTCTACAGCTTTGTCGACTGCCTCAAAGAAGTTGATGAGGTTCAGAAGGCATGATCTGCCTTTCACAAACCCGAACTGGGTGGGGTCCAGAGTTTGGTGTTCCATGATGATACATTCCATGACCTTGCAGACCAGGTTAGTCAGGCTAATAGGGCAATGATTCCCCTGATCAGTGGTGGCTCCCTCTTTGTGGAGTAGGATAACTGTTGCAGTGTGCCATTCAGTGGGCACAAAGCCTGATGTGAGACTATGATTGAACATGGTGCTAAGGTGGGGAGCCAGTTTGTTCTGAAGTTCATGTAAAATGCAGCCTGGGATGTTGTCCAGTCCCATGGATGCTGTGTTTTTGGTTTTAGAGAGTGCAGCTTTTACCTGCATAGATGTGATTACAGGGACTCTGCATTCTTCTTGCATAACCCTTTAGGGGGTGGGGAGGGGGGTAAAGTTAGCACTATCTGCCAGGATGTTGGCAATATCAGTTGGTTCTGTAATTTTCATGCCATTGTGCTGCAACTCAGAGCAGATCTAGGTGTTGCCATTGAGATTCTTGACATAGCTATAGAATGCTTTGTGGTTGCCCTTAGAATCAGTGGTGATTTTGTTTTTGTAGCTAGCTTTGGAGGATCTTACAAGGGATCTCAGCTTCTTACCGAGGCTGACCAGGGAGCTACTCCACTCATGGATTTTACTCTTGCAACAGTTTCCAGTTTCTTCCTTCTGTTGTAGAGTTTGTTTATGGCAAGGGACCACCAAATTGGCTTCCATTTTTTTTGGAGGATAGCATCTTGGTTCTGTTTGGGATAGCACGATCCATGCACTCGTGTAAGTGCTTAGAGTGCATTTGTGTAGGCTCCAGTCTTAACTGTATTGTCCATCTGCATGGGTGTCATGAAGTTTGCCACTAAGCATGAAGTTGGCTTTGGAAAATTTTTACTGTGGTTTACTTAATGGTGGGTGGGGGCAGGATGTGGATATCTAGGGCGATTAGCTTATGGTCTGATCTGACCAACAAGGATTTGACTTCAGGTGTAGAACACTGGTCACTCATGTTGGTAATGACCAAGTCTAGGAAACCGTTACCCTTGGTGGGGGTGTGGATAAGTTGATCAAAGGCATTGGAAATTTATGAATTCCAGAAAGTGCCGAGTGAAGGAATTGGTACAAGAGTAGTTTTCCCAGTTAATGGTGGGGTAGTTGAAATTTGCCATTAATAGGGTGTTTGGTTGAACCCCAATACTTTCCAGTATATCGAGAAAAGAGGAGTGGGAATCCTGGGCATGGTGGGGGATCTGTAGCAAGCTACAATTTGGATTGCAGTTTTGCCCAGTGGTAGTTGCACTTAGATAACCTGAAGATATACATATGCAAAGCTGTACATTATGGCAATAATTAAGTGCCCCTTCCATTAGTCACTTTGAAATTGAAAGCAAGATTAGCAACACCTGCAAGAATATGACTGAGAAGTGCCATGGTAGGATACTTTTCAGAAGATGGATTAAATCAATTACCACCCCCTCCACAGACACTACTGTCTCTCCTCCATTCACCTTTCCCCATACAAAAGCATACTGCTGCCACCAAATAAAGCACATCCATTTCTTGTGTGAACCAATTTCTTCTAACTACCTATCAGAATGCTCCTCCAATATCATGAGCCTTCTCAAAATACTCGATACCAAACACATCTCTTGCCTCCACATACCTCTCCCAGCATATCAACTGATATACATTCCTCACAACAGAACTTCCATCTCCAGCTCATCCCACCTCACACAAACTTCTCCATCCTGATCAAAGGCTCTACTTTCTACTATCAAGGATACACTTCACTTTTCCCCTTCATTCTCGTCAGACACATGGGCATCCAGAAAATCATTACCACTTCACTGAGTATCTGTGTAAATTTCCTTTAAATTATGTGTACTGTACAGTTTACAAAAGCTGTGTACTGCACTGTGCACACTAATTGATGCTCGATATAAAAGTGATTTTAATAAATACTTTTGTCATGGTCATAAATTTTTGTATCCAGCCATGAAGCTTTTTTTACCCAAGCTTCTGCTGTAGAGTGGACTTTCCTAGCCCACAGAACAGTAGGGGCAGAGGTTGAGGAGGCTGCGGAGAGGCAGTTTAATTCATTCTGGATTCAGGAATTGCAGGCCTGGATGACTCCATCCATTGAGCCACCAGAGGTGGTCACACCAGTGTCACCCCTTCCAAGTCCATCATAGAGGTGGGTTAATCTTTTGGATTGAAGTCCTTCCCAAACTCCCTTCTTAAAAAAATAAATACATTAAAAAAAAAAAAAAGAAATGGGGGTATTATTCCTATAAACAGCACCACCACTCAGATCACCTTCAGCACATTTCTCAATGCTGCTATGCTGCTTGCATTATTCTTGTCTTCTGTCACATCCCCCCCCCCCCATTTCCAGCTCTCTTCTCCCTTTCCAATATTATACACAAGCATAAAAAAAGTCTAGGACACCCTTTACAGTGAATATGAATATAGGACACCCTTTACAGTGAATATGAATACTGACCTTCGGGTTAGCCAATGGAGCTCATCTCTAGTGCATATCCTTGTGGAAAACCTAGAAATGTGTCCAGGCTCACACCAATAGCCTTCTGCTAAAAAAATGCAAAATACCATTCATGACTATGTACACATGGATTTCTTCTACATATATTGCCAGTTTATACTCTCACTTCAGATGCTCAAAACTACTGTGGGTGTTTGGTTGCTGAGCATAGATAAATCAAAAACTAGCACTGTTTAACATTTAAGTCATTTCAATATATGCAGAGTGTTGCTACTCTCAGAGTACAGTTATGCTCATTTGAAGTGAGCAACTTTGATCACAGTTTCTCTCTATAAACAATATTCCATGGACAAAAAAGGTCTAGACTGAGAATATTTGTGGGGACATTCCCAGATAAGTGAAAAAACAAGTTTGTATAAAGTTAGCAGTTTTCAAAAATCTAATTTGTAAGTATTACAAATACTGGGGATGGGCATGGAGAGCTCTTATATTACTGAATTTAGCATTATCTATACGTAGAAAGTCTTCCTAGTTATGGATATAAATGCCTCAAACTTTGAAGGATTGAAGTGCCGATTTTTTTTTTTAAAGGGGGTTTTAAAAGATTTGACAAAACCTCCCCCTATTTTTACACTAGGGGAAATCAATCATAAGCACTTTTAGTCATGAATGTAATTATGTAGCAATGTTCCTAACTTACAGCGTTGACAGTAAAGTACACAGAGCAGATGGAAGATTATAGGCAAGGAGAACAATTTACAGAATAGTTTATACTTGTTACTATATGTTTGAAAGTAATGTGGATGTCAGCATTTCTAGAAAAAAGGAATGGCATGTTTAAAAAGGGGGTCATGTCATTACTGCAGATTAATGATGATCATAAAGGTTTTGTATACTTGGGACAAACTCTCCTTGGTGAATGGTAATTTTTCCTGTGGAAGCAAAAATTAAATTTAGTAACCCATTTTCAAGAAGTCAGTTTCTTTTGAACATCCAGCAGAATGCTATGGTAAGAGATGTACGAGCACTTATGACACTACACAGATCATTTATAGACTTTTCTGGTATAAACATTTAGTGGAATGTACTACTTTTAAGAAATGCTCTCATGGTTTTGGAAGTTAGTTACCAATGCTAACAGGTGCAGACATTTAAAGATTAGAATACAGGGTAGTAGTATGGCAGTTAATGCAGGGCCAAAATTAGTTTAATTTTGACAGGAGAGAGAATTTAGAGAGAGAGTTTAGACTGAGCATTAAATTGTTAGTTATAAACTATTGGTAAAATTAAAAGACAATTAAAATGTTCAATGTGTCCAGGGGAGTTGGTGTTCTTATGCATGTCATTTACACCTTTCACCATTTTTATCAGGTAGTGAAAAAATTGGAGAAAGGTACTACATACAATTTCTTGATCTTTAAGTTTGGAGAGGGGAATATGGTGAAGACTGGAGAAAGCTGCCAAGAAAAATAAAGGCAACATGTGAATGGTACCACAAAAGTCTCTGAAAAGTGTTTATTATAGCTAGCAAACTATGTGGCCAGGGTACATTTCATATCAAAATGTTTGAAGACCTCCAACATAAATCTTTCCAGAGTGTTACATGAAGCAAAGCCAAATCCCACAAAAAAAAAAAAAAAGTTTGCATAAAAGGATTTGGTATTTGCAACTTGTCAAACTGCATTATAAAAAAGTATGAAATGCATATGGCAGAAAGAATGCTTTTAAAAAAAGTTGAAAAAGTCAGATGCAAATTTTAGTTCTGGAGACCTAGCCATAACATGGTACCACTGAAAGCTTGAAATGGTAATTATAAAATGGGAAATTTTATTGTAAATTATCCCAGAATATAAATGGTGTGGTTAAAGACAGAAAAGTGAAGTTAAAATTTCATAATGTACAGAACATGCTATGAAATTTACTTTTACAAAAAAAATTATGGATGTAAAACCTTGTTAGAGAAGATATGGGACAATAAATACTGTACCAGAACTGAAAATGGATGATGTACAAAATCTGGTTGCAAGTTAGCCGTGTGTGTGTAAACTGTGTTCAGTTCTTAAAGTTCCTGATAAGTCATTTACCAACTCAATATGATTTTGATGGGTCAATACAGATTTACAGTGGACCACTAATCCTTTTTCTGGCTAGTTAGGTCTTTAATAAAAGCTTTCCCATTGCTTTAGGAGGTGACCATCTGCCTAAACTTCTGCCTAAACTTCTAGAGAGTCAGACAAGTAAGGCTTCCTGGGGTACCTGGAATAGTTTCTAGCATGGGTATTACTTCTCATACACTGTAGACCCATCTGTTACTGGAACCCACACAGTTGTGGAATAATCTTGTCCCCTCATGAGGAAAAATGTAAGTGTCTTGATCTCTGCTGTAGTAAAGCTCTCGGGGTGGTATGTCACTGCCAAACTAAAATACTGCTACATTTCTGGTACCTTACAAAGTTTCTACTTGGATTGCTCAGTAAATTACGATTTTTACTATGATCTCACTGGTGGGCTTGTCTGTTGCACTTTACTGTCTGAGCACCTAGGCTGAAGCCACAATCTGACTGAAGGATGAGGCTTTTGTTTCCTGGTGTTTGGAATTTTTTCTTCAAAGTAGTCCCATTTGCTGTTAGTGGGAATGTGGCCAGGGCTGGGCCAGGCCAATTGCTCTTATGTGGTCCAATAGGGCCCTCCACCAAGCTAAAACATTATGCCTTATGTGGTGGATATACTTGCCTGAGACGCACTACAGCAAAGTAGAGCATTTTCCTACTGGCAGATTTTCTCCTGTAATAGTAGAGAGTCTCTTTAGTGAAAGTTTAAAATGCCACGCACTGCACTAGT
Source organism: Protopterus annectens (assembly GCF_019279795.1). NCBI lineage: Eukaryota > Metazoa > Chordata > Ceratodontiformes > Protopteridae > Protopterus > Protopterus annectens. The sequence continues at coordinate 699,231,615 of NC_056741.1, forward strand.
GGGGGTCTATGTTCAACTACAGAATAAACAAAACATCTTGAATGGCTAAAAATGAAATTCACTGAATGGCCATAGTTGGCCAACAATCAGAAAGTGACAATGCATAAGATAAGTGAAAGGAAACCTTTTACATTTGTCCTAGTCAACGCTGTAGTGCAATCGTGTGTTCACAATGTTGCGTCAACTATGACCAATCGAATTTCATTTTCAAAGTAGGGGGTCGATAATTTTCCATTCGGATGTTTATAAGTACGATATTTTGCTGTGTTTTTTAAATTTATTCGGTAGCCAAACAGACCCTGCTAGTGGGTAGTCTAGTATTAACTGCAGCTTTATGCCTCTTGTATGGCTCAGTGTTAGCTGCTCACACTCCCAACAGTAAACTGTTAAAAAAAATAAATAAATAAATTAAAAACATGCTGGATTAATCAGGTGTTCTCTACCACTCCAGTTACTTTATTAGAAGATAAAGCCAGTCTTGATTTGAAGGCAGTACTATGCTTTCTTCTGAATCTCTTCTTGACAGAGTTTATGATGGATGGCTAACAAATACAAGAAAAACACTACTAAGCATTAAAAACTGTGATGAAGGCAACTACTGATCACTAGAACTTGTGACAAAGGAGGTATTGCCAGCACAGCTAGCTGAAATGTTGTAAATTATATGTCATTTGTGACCAACATGAGCTATACAAGATGCTTGTGTTACAACTGTATTAGAACTGTAGGTCATGTGCATATCAAACTGGTTTGTACCGATGTGTGTTGAAAAGGTAGAAATGCATCCACACTGTGTCCTACTGGAAGAGAACAGAAGTGTGCATGCACTATTGTAACTATTTAAAATGTATATATTTAAACAGTAGAAAGTGGAATACAGGTTAACTTCAGTCCAGCAAACTTCAGAAAAATAGCTGAATTTAAATTACTTTACAAGCTATGCAATAAAAAATTGTATCTTTCAGTTTTTAATACAGCTAGAGAGTCTGTACTAGGCAGCTTTCTGTAGTCTTCAGAGTGAATTACTACCTCTGAAAGCATGAAGGAACACAATTGTTTTGCAACTTCCAGCATCTGCCAAAGATCTGAGGTCTATGTATTTTTTAGACAGATGCTAAATACTTCCAGCAGTGGGGATTTCATCTGGGAACTAGAGTCAGATGACAAGAAATTATACTCTACAAGCTATCCCAGCAGTAATATTGTAGATATGAAATTTAAAGTCTTAGTGAGACAGACTTTTGTATTCAGTCTTGGATCTGACATTAACCACTCACCACATCTGCTTTGCTCTATTAAGTTTTTTAGGCTATAGTACAATTCTTAGATATAGGTCAGGAATATAGCAAAGCTTAAATATTTTTCTTAGAGGCTGTCCTGCAAGGTTTTAAATATTTGCTGTGGTTTTGAACTCCAGTGTCGCTGCAAAGAGTATTTTCTTGTGCTTTTATATATATATATATATATATATATATATATATATATATATATATATATATATAAATAAATAAATAAATAAACAAACAAACAAACCTTTCATTGTGGCTGATCTGTGTAGAGATATAAGTTTTGAGAGTACTTGCAAATTGTTTTGGTGAAACTGTGGGACACCTACCTTTGCTCTTGGTCGAACTACCATTTGTATTACTTAAGATAGGCGAAGGCTGCCAGCCTAGCCAGATAGAATTTTGTAGACCATCCCTATCATTTGTAAATATTAATGTAAGCCACAGGCTTGTTCTCTTAGAGACTGCATCAGATATTGAACTGCAAAAATGTAACAGTGCACTCTGCTGCAAGAAAGCTAAGTCAAGGATTTCATGACCGTCTTGGATGCTAAAATTCAGAGACGATAGGTTTGTTTACAGGGAGGCATCCTGCCTATTGTTTTTTTTAAGGCCAGAGTTAATAGCTGTGGTTTGCATGTATAAATGTCCTTTATTGCTCTGGTTTCTGACCAGGTTTAAAGAATGCAAATGTAGTTTGTTAGCCTGGGAACATCAGAGAAGTGTTAAGAATGAAGTCATGTGAAGCAGCTCTGTTATTAATTTAGAGAGAATCGGAGAGCTCAGAGCATTTTGTCTTGAGAACATCCAACATCACCAGTACTGCTTTGCTCTATACGCAAGTTATTTAGAACTGTTCTCTCAGATATAGCTAGAAATTAGGAAGATTAGACAAAGTGTTCTGAACTCTTGACTAACACTGTGTAGTAAGTATGGTCTTGTGTTTTTTTATTATTAAATATTTTTAAACTTTTCAACTGTGGCGGTTTTGTGCAGAGATAATTTAAGCTCCAAGAGCACAATGTATATGTGTACATACACATATATATATATATATATATATATATATATATACACATATATATATATATATATATATATATATATATATATATATATATATATATATATATATATATATACACACATATACATATACATACACACACACACACACACACACACACACACACGGTGATGCTGTACCAAGTCATTTTAAGGGCCTTTGAGTAGCTGATAAATATTAGTGGGTGCTGGCAGCTGGTACTACTTTTTAGACTGTGCAGAAAAGGAGCAAAGCTGGAGAACCTGTGCCAGGAGTGTGTGTGTGATTGTACAAGCTCTTTATTATTAAAATGTACTTATTTACATTTGACCAGGAAAATCCAACTGGACACAGGTCCTTTTTCAGCGAAGGCCCAGGGAGAAAAGCTTCACAATAAAAACAATTAAATTACAAGTTACAAGTATAGGTAGGTATTGTTTAACAATAGTAGAAAACAGTTACAATTAAGTGCTTAGTTAAATGGTACAACACTTGCATCACTGGTGCCATAAAGACTAGCAAGTATTTTAATAGTTGAGCTAGCAGCCATTACCCTTGAATAACAGGGGCTAATTATACAGCTGAGATATAGGTTTACAAGCAATGTATTCGGCTGTAATTTGAGGTAGAGGGGTGGAAGAAAGGGATTAGAGGTGTTAGAGAGGTTTGTTACAGGGGCATGCCCAGTTCTTCAAAGAGAGTGTGTCTGCTATTTGGGCAGGGACATGAAGCACATTGGCTGGACAGAGGGTGCTGGAGGCTTTAACTTGCCCACTAGGCCGAGATCTGAACCCTATAGCTGTGCCAGTGAGGAGTCTTACTGGGGACCTGGAGAGAAAGGGAGAAACCAGCCCCAGACTGACTGATCTCAGTGTGCCCTTAAGGGAAATTGTACTTTACTGTGTGTGCATTTATTATCCTTTCCCTATATGGACGACCCTCACTAGTGTCAGTGGTGAGGATTGAGGCTCCTCGATTGCTGGGCCAGTGCACAGGCATCACATTACTATTAATATTTCACAGTAAGAATGGACACCCTTTAAGGGCCTTAAAGTTGCTGATGGGTAGTTACCCTGACCATCAGTCACTCCTTTAGTCTAGGAAGGAGGCATAGCTAGCAAGCCTGTGCCAGCTTTTCCCAGGTGTGTGTGGGTGTAAATCAAACCTGAAAAAGAGCATGTGTCAGCTACTTGGGCAGCAACACGAAGTACTGGTTGGACAGAGAGGGTGCTGGAGGTATTGGTCATTTAGCCGAGATCTCAACTCTATAGCTAGTCCAGTGGGAAGTCTTACTGGGAACCTTGAGGAAAAGTGAGAAACCAGCCCCGGACTGACTGGTCTGTATGCTCTTAAGGGAAATTGCATTTTATGCAGAGAGCTGCATCTGGAAATACTGTGTTCCCATCATCCTCTCAGTGAATATCCCCCACTGTTGCCAGTGGTGAGGATTACTGGTCCAGTAGAGGGATTTCACACTTCTGACAAAAGCGTTTACCATTTAAATGCCTGAAAAATGAATGCTGCACTCTGACAGGAAAAAGAATAATAATCTCACTGAAGTAATTGAGAGCTTGAGTGTTGTCAGGCAGAGGTGGACAGAAAGTAAACAGAAAACAGTTTGACTCAAGTGTACTGCAAGGGTATCAGTTTCAGAGTCTCATAAATAGAAGGGAAAGCAAAAAATTGTGTTTGGTCAAAGTGCATTACATGCTTAAACAAAAAATCCACAAAAACCGGGGTTGTGCATGTTACTCCTACACCCATGTGGGTTTCCTTGACGCACAACTGATTTTTTGTAAACTACCAATGCTCGATTACTCTAAACAATCCCATAATTTAATACTCTGTTGCCCTTGTGACCTGAATACGTATGTTAGACCACCTACCCAGTTTAACACCAAACCAGCTGTTTATAGTGGAAGTGGCTTAACAGGAAGCACTCGAGCCTTGCATGCTGGAAGATCAGAAGCATGCAGGACTTGTCCTCACCAAGTGATTAATCTCCCAGAGCAGACACTGCAATACAGGATGGGGGGGGGGGGGTGCTGTCCTTTGGATGAGACATTAAACAGCGGTCCCATTTTCCTGAGCTCTTAGAAGCTCAGATGATGCAGACAATCCCAAGGCATTTATTAAGAGTAGGGAGTGTTCCCAGTGCTCTGCCCAAATTTCCCCAAGTTAGCATAACCATCTTGGTCTCATGAAAAACAAGGTCACTAACCTAGTATGACTACCCTGGTCAAAGGATAACCAAAATAAACACTCAAATAGTATAAGTGGGGTGATGTGTGAGCAATACATTTTCTTAGGAGAGGCCAGAAATCAATGCCAAACATTCTGAGCACATTAAATAGTTGGTTATATGGAGAAACCATGACTGTAAAAAGGTAGGGGATTAATGGGGTAGAAATCTCAACTGTACAGAGCAGGTATGGGAAATGACTGGAAGCCACATGACGAAAGAAAGGGGTAGTACGAGAGAAGAATGCGAGACTGCCTAATGAAGGTTAGAAATGTATGCTCTTTCTGTGCCACCTCCCCCCCCCACACCACCAGTCTTCTACAACTATTAAATGCAGCCCACCAACTCATTTGCCCACTACTTCTTGGCATCTGAAAAACACTGGGTATGGGAAATGTGAGCTAGGAACTGAAGTTTTTTTTTAAACAAGTTTTCATATTTGAAAAGGAGTAGCATGGTCTCTAATCTTGTCAGTATCTAGCAAACATATTGCAGTGTTTAGGTTTTTAATGTTTAGCAAAGCTAAAGTACTGATCCTCCTAGATCATTTTAGGTTCAGTAAGGCAGAAATATAACTGAATAAAAACACTGCAACAGTGGTAACAGAGCATGCCTGCAGAGAGGTACCAGTCAGGATATGCAGCATAAATGAACAAAATCATAAGCAAAATGTGATACAAGAATTCAGACAGCAAAATAGGCAAGAAGTGTGCACATGCTGACATCCATATGGTATGTTACCATGCAGAAAATATCCAAATAAATTTACAGTGTACACAACTGTTAGACATAGGATGTGGAGATCGGAGCAAGAGTCAAATGAGGGGGAACAGAAAAAAAGCATGGGGGATGGGGGGGGGGTGCAGTTGTGTCCTACCCAGGTTCAGAAGAGTGAGGCAGTAATACAGGAGTTTGGGAACATGTTTACTGGTAAGCGAGTATCACCCACTTGAAGCATTGCGGAGACAAAGGGCCTCAATGGATAAAACAGGCCGCTTGTATTAGTATGCCTGAACAAGTTAAGCAAACCCCTAAGAGAATGAACTACCAAAGTCCAATAGTTTTTTTTTTATTACAAAAATAAGTTATTCTTTACATTGGACAGCATTGGCATGCATTCCTGGTATCTAATCCAAATAGTGTTCAGTCCAGAAAGCCAGTATGTGCAGGAGGGTTGAGGTGGTAGACAGGGTCATCAGCTGAGGAACTCTACCACAATGGTCCAAACTGGGCCCTGCAGTTACCCTGTATGTGGCCATGGGACTTTGGCTGCTTGTGAAATGTTAGCATGTGATAAACGTGTTTTACTGATGGATTTTGGTGGATATTCGTGGCCATTCGTGGCCACAGAAACGGTAGTTTTGCTCAGCTGCTCAAGAACATTTTGCAGCCATGACATTAGGAATTCTGAGACTATGACAGGGGGACAAAGCTTGGGGTTCAGTTATTTGCAGCTATAAGGAGCCCATCAAGTGGTGCTTCCTGAGCACTGTGCGTCGGGTAGGAGTCCTTTGTGCTTAGAGCCAGTGCTCATCATGAAAATGTGCTGTGTTGATGGGTTTACTTATCCTTTGAACTGATGCTTGCCAGAGAGATTTTTTTGTGAAAGCTTGTACACCTTTTATACTATTGCTTTTGCAGGCTGCTTTTGTTGCACACTACTGTGATACAATTTGTTACATTTAAACTGTAGTTAATAGGATTAATCATGGGGGAAAGAAACATTACCCCAAAACAAACATTAATAGAACACACCATGAAACTGACCCTTTTCAAAAGCTTAATATTACACTCACATCATGATTAACAAAGGTCTATATCACACCAAACTTGCACAAGTTTGGACAATGTAGTATCGAACCCAAAAGTCCAAAACACAAAAATAGCAAAGCCATGGCACACTGATTTTTTTTCCCCAGGGGGGGGAATTGGTGGGCCATTTTTGGGACTTTGCTATTTCCTCCACTGTGGTGCCATCTCAGGAGTTTGTATATGCAAGTAGGGAGGGTGTGGGGGGGGGCACAGCCCCCCACTTTAGTTCTAGTTTAAGTGGGGGGGGGGGACTGCTGTTCTGTGTTATTGTGTGGTTTCGGACTTTTGGGTTCGCTATTACATCATTCGAACTTATACAAGTTCAATGATGTGATACAGACCAGATCAACAATAATACTCATCATACACATTTTTCTAAGCAAGACAGATACACACTCCCCATAATGCCCCTTCTGTCCTACAATAGTAGCAGACACTACATGTTTTTTTGAGCTGCAAAAACGCTGGTGTTCGCCAAGATCTAAATTGGAGAAAAAAGATAAACAAAAACAACTCCGTCATGGGAAACTGCAATCCTTCACATAATTCCAGAGAACCTCACTTATGAAAAAAAAACACATCTGACATTGTGTGCTCTACTGAAAATTTTATATAGCAAAAACTGGTTAGACCGATGTAAAGTTACATGGGAGTTTGGCTACGAAATACATCTTAGCAAGCAAACTATAATTACAAAAAGTCAAAGGAAACTCGCATATTACCAGAAGTATTGGGAAATACTACTTGATACTTTAACATGAAGACTATATAAGGAATTATATAAGGAATTTAATGAATTATGAAGGCCTTAGATCAGAATACCAAGGCCCACTTATCAGACATTTCTTCATAACATAACTTTCCCCTTCTAGCATTAACTCCAGAGTGGAGCAAACTGTAATTTAATTTAAGGTGACAAAGTGTAAATAGTGTAGTTGCTGCTTTTTAATTTGTATCTATACATTTTGTATTAAACAGTTCCCATAAAGGGTATACTTTCAATATTTTTGTTTTCCATAAGGTACCAAGACATGCTTGAATATGGTTATCAAAGCAAATGTTATTGTAAATGTTACTCCTTGGGATGTACACTACCTGCTAAGTATGTGTCATCAATTGTTAAATACTGTTGATTCATTCCTATATGACCAGTATTGTTAATACAACAAGAGAAAACAATGAACATTACATTTGAAAAAAAGAAAAAATTTTACAAATCACACTGCATGCTTTAAGTCACATTACTACCAGACTGTAGAGTGCCTAGGCAACTGAGCACTATAAATTAAATTTGGATGAATGCACTGATTTACTCCATAGGCATTACTTCCTGCCCATCTATTACTTGAAACAGACATGTAACATGGGAATGCCTTCTGGAAGGAGGAGGAGTGAAACCTCTTCTATACCCTACAGACGGACCTCTCAATTTCTCAACATAAGAAATCTGGACAAAGTCATTATTGGGGTGGCGACAAAGGCACAAATACAGACATTTTAAATTGCTCTTATAAACTGAAGTTGCTAGGGGGAAAAGGGTGTTAATACATTTTCCCAAAATCTGAAGCTCAAAACAGTCATTAACCACAATTTTTATAAGGACAAAAGTAAAAATCTGGACATTCTGCAAAAATCTAGACACTTAAGAAGTTGGAGGTCAAGTATACTATTTACAATCAGTTACTTGAAATCACGGAGTTGTAAAATTGGAACATTTTCCGAGTGGGAGGGAAAAAAAAAAAGATTGACATGAGTGTCAACTATTTTGAGTCCAAATTTCCATCCTTATTTCCTGAACCTTGCTGCGGCAGCTCCCAGAAACAGCTTTTAAAGAATCATTCTCTGAGCAATTACAATAAAGACTTGCTACATTTTCTGTTCTCTTCCCATTTTCTTTTAGTTCCTTGGAAAGCTTTGCACAGAGTAGGTGTCCTAAAATCTAGGAAAAGGTTGGCTATTTTATCAGCTGTTAAGTACTGTGCTAGAATTATCCACATCTGAGCCAAATAAGGTAACTTCGCTAACCTTTGGTGACTTGTAATAAGATCAGTAGTCCTTCACTCTGAAAGGTTCTCAAAAGCAGATAAGGGAAGACTAATTAGTAATTCCCTTAAAGCTTTAACTGCAAAATCTGAAGCAAGTACTACATAGGTTGTGTTTGTTAATGTTTGATGCTAACCATTACAAAAAGTTAAGTAGGTGTGTGGTTAAGTATAATGGAATACATTTCTGCTCATCAGCTGTTAAGATGCTACCTTGAACTGCACCTTTGGTAAAATAAGTGACAACCAGATCAGCCAAATGGGTTGTTCAGAGGTCTGCATTCTTGAACCATGTAAAATATCTGGACTTATGGTTTTGTGGACAATGCAGCACTTTGAAGAGATTTATGCAAGTCTTCTAAGACCAAATGTAGACGTGACTTATGAAACTTGGGCTTCATCCAGGTTCACTTTGTCTATTTTTTTTTAAGAAAAGTTGGGTACTGTGTGGCTTGGAGGACTGATTCACCACAGTCTGTTCATCACATACTGAACAAAACTCACCAGCAAAGCTATGCATTCTCAGAGCTAACGGTCAAGTGATGCAAAGGAACAGTCCAACTAACAGTTTACCCATTTTGTTCCTCAGAGGCCCGCCATTACTGAAGAGTGAAGAAACTGTCCTCTTCCCAGAATCTGCACCCAAAATAAAGAATAAAGTTGAGGACTATAGGTCTTTTACTAACCAAAGTGAACAGCCTGGATAGCAATTAAGCATATTCAGTCACTTTCTGTCCAAGCAGCTATATAGAAAATTCTTATTCAAAGAGAACAAGAATTATCTGGCACTAAAGGAACAGAAGCCAGGCTGACAAGCATCTAGGATACAGATGCCCACTATTAAAATATGAATCCACTTGAACTGTATCTGCTGAAAAAAGGAGACTCTAGAGAAGTTCTCTGAAGGTTTGGACCAAAATCTAGTCAGTTGTGAAAAAACATTACAGTGAACAACCAGTTTCCATTTTGGTGAAATTCTGGTGAGCAATTTATTCCACTATACTTAAGTACATTGTTCTTGAAGGTGTCACTGCCTTAATATATAGTTGTCTGCTGAGTGGAGACAAACACATCCAGACTTGCCTCATCCAGTACAACAGCCATAATCCTTGGTAAACTGGCATCTCTACATTTCCCTTCAATAATTTCTTACATACTTTATTAGGGCTACAGTTCATACCTGTGCAAGAGAGAAGCCCGTTGTGCAGATTTCAATGTTTGGGGCATGAAGTTTTGAAGTCAGGCAGGTGGGTAGGGGACTGTAAAGACAACATCCTCATACCACTAAGACTGGGATATACCATGTGGGTAGATCTTCAATGCCTAGGAATAATCCAATTAGCCTTAAAGTGTGATGAGGCTACAAAGGTGCGACTGTCACTGGAGAATGGGAGGTGTGTTGTGTGTATGTGTGTGTGTGTGTGTGTGGGGGGGGGGGGGAATTAGTGACCTCATGTAGGAACTCTTGTGGAGTAAGAGAGCAAAAGAATATTGGAATGGTTATTTTGTAATTTTTTTTTTGGTAAGAATCTTATCAGTTATGTTCTTCACAAACTGACAGAATCTTTGGCTGTAGATATTTGGGTGGAGGTGAGAAGGCGGACTTTTCTTTGCTACATTTCTTAGGAATGTGCAGTTGGGTTTTCCTGGAGATTAAGCAATTGAAATGGCTATATTTTTGTACCATTAAGGGAAAGATGGTTATTCCAGTTTGATTATGGCTTTGAATGTTTTGTGGTCCATGACAACATAATATACTAGACCTACCCAACCACAAGTCAATTATGCATCCAGACTGCATCTACTGGAAGCTTGCAACATCAATGCAACATAGCTCAAAGTTAAATTCAGACCTATGAAACTGGCCAAATCCAAACTGAATATAGAACACAAGACCAATATCACAGTATTCTACCACTTTTGTCACTACCTATAGTAATCTTAAGGCATTAAACTCAGTCCTAACCTGACTGAAGAATACCTCAGTGCAACTCTACAAACATCTCTATCCTTCAATATTCACAAACGAAAAAATGGACTCAGATAACAATATTCACCACAGATATGACCAAAAACTGTGGACTCTGATAAAAAACAAATCACCACACCTCTCTGCATTCTTCATATAACATGCATTAAAAATCAGGTATTTGAATATTTACATTTGTACTTTTAGCCGATTGGAAAGGACATACTTGCTTTTGATTACAGAAAGTGACTTCTTGACAGCTTCCTCCCATTATAAATGCAAGTAGTGTTATTGCGGTGGTTACTTGCTACTAGACTGGACCTACTACTACCTTAAATCTGTACACAGTCAAACCATCCTAATCTCACTGTGAGGCTCCTGTACTATTGTGGGTTGTCCTGGGTTGAGACCAAAAGGTTTAGTATATCAGCTCCTTTGCCTACTTATCAAATTATAAAATAAATTTAGGCAAGGTAATGAGCATGAAAGATTATCTGGAAATGGATGACTGTTGCATGGTAGTGGTCTTACTGAAGAAAGGTCATTGTTATGAGATCTAGCACAGAATGATTACATGATAAATGGCCAAGTGAAGTCTAATTGTACAGGTTCTAGGTTAGGGTGAAGTTTAATTGTACAGGTTCTAGGTTAAGGATTTTTTTATTCTAAGAAAGATGGATTTGGTAAATTGACAAAGTCCATTTTTGTATGGGTAACATGAGACTAAGATGACTGATCAAAAGTATCACATTTAGAAATATATCAGAGTGTGGCAGGAGGCAGGCAGCTAGTATAAAAATGTAACAAAGTCTGTTTGGATCAATTATTTGTCTGATTTTATGTAACATGAAATATTTTACACTTAGAGTAGATGGTCAATTCCTGATCTCATCTGGCCTAGCACTGAATAAATGGGAAGAGGATTTTAAAAGTGGTAGCAGAGGTTGGGAGTGTCTGATTTTAAATCAGGATTTGATGATGGCTAGGATGTTGGGATCACTAGTGGTTAAAAAGGATTGTAGTGTTTAAGTTTGCCAACCTGATAGCAGACATCACTGCAATATGAAGTGCTGCTGCATGCAAGTGTAGATTAGGTCACTGTTTGATTTCAATATAGCTTCCTAAATATAGAATTGAACAAATGAATTTCATAAAGAATAAAACCTTTTGGAAAATGTACGGGGAGGAGGGGGATGTTGCGACAGAGGACAGAAGTAAGATGGGGAGCTGGTTGTCATGGTTGCAATAACTTGCAAAATGGAGTGGTGAGTTGGTTGTGGTGGGAAAAAAAAGGAGAGCAGGTGATAAGGGTTCATTTCTAGGTTTGTGTCTTTGGGTTTTGGTCATATTGGCTGGCAAGAAAGTAACTGGGGCCAGCCTTAGGTAAACTGGTACCTTAGGAATGGCCCCATCACCATGGGAGGTCCTTGATGCTCAGAGGTGCATTAGAGTATTTATTTTGTCTAGTGCTTGAACAAAAACCATGATAAAAGGAAAGAAATTTAGTCTTGCTCTTCAACTTTGCTTTTCCTGCATCTTTTCAGGACATCCTAACACAGCAAGTCTACGATGAAAGAAATGCAGTGGAAGTAAATACATAAAATTGGATGTCTCTGGGCTGCCAGAATTCAGGTGGTTTCTAGATGCATTTTAGTATTTTAAAACCACATTTTCATCCAATGATGACCTGAATGAAAATGTAGGCTTACCTCTTCAACTTTGTTTTTTCAGAATCCTTTCAAGCACACAACAACTTAACTAAGCTGGGGATTGGATGACGGCTAAGCACCGAAGGTAATGCTGATATAGATGCTCTGCCATGCATTTTAGATCTTTTTCCAGCCATCAGATCCAGTAGTAACCGGAATACATTTCTTTTCCATATACAGGATTTTTGATCTTACTTTTTTACTTTAAAGGGAAAAAGTTTTGTATCCAAGTTTTTAATGCTGAAAACTGATCAAACACCCACTTCATAGTAAACTGAAAAGGAAAACAAATGCGAGGATATTAAATATCTAGATACAGTATCGGACCCTACCCACAACCTCAAAAATAAGGCACAAATGCCCACATTCAAATATTTCAAGCTGCTGCTGCCATTCATATACAGCATACCTCTTCACCACGCATCCCCAAAGGGCAGTCACCTTCTGTGTGTACCCTTCTGATGTCAGATTGGGACAAAGATGATTACATATACACACATTCTATGAATTATACTATATATATATATATATATATATATATATATATATATATATATATATATATATATATATATATATATATATATATATATATATATATATATATATATATACACACACACACACACACACAGTATATATATATATATATATATATATATATATATATATATATATATATATATATATATATATATATATATACACATATATACACACACACACACACACACATGTGTATTATATAAAATGTGCATATATATTTTATATATATAAATATATATATATATATATATATATATATATATGAATATATAACATACAATATATGATATATATGAATATATAATATATGAATATATATATGAATATATAATATATGAATATATATATGAATATATAATATATGAATATATATATGAATATATATATATATATATATATATATATATATATATCTATATATTAGTGTGCATATTATATATATCAGCATCCCCATTTGCTCTCCCTCCAAAAAATAGCCCTCCGTATTCATTTCAGATGTCTGATTGAGGAAAATGGTTAACAGTAATTACAAGAAGGTTTCCAACTTTTTTCTTGGAGACAGGCTCCTATAAAAGCTACAGTGACCTTCTGTGCACCCCTCTGAAGTTGATCTCTAACTTGACTCAATGATCACACTGGTCCAGCCTAACATAAGATTAGCATCCCTCTAAAACCTTGGTGGTGAGCCACAATTACACCCTCCCTCCCCATATCCACACACAAGTGCAGCAACCTTCCGTATACACCTATGAGCAGTGCTGGTTTTACACAAGGTGGGGTTCAGGGCAGAGGCAATTACTAAGCCCATGTCAAAATCCGCTTGTGCAGCTTGGTGTGTGGGGATCACCAACTGGTCTGCATATTCTGCAATTCATTTTTTTTTTTTTTTTTTTTTTTTTAAAAAGAGAAGTCTACCAAACTGAGCAAGTGACAATAAGGACAATCAATTACATCCAGATTGCAGTAATGTAGAATCCAGGAGTGCAGACCATCTTGAGTCAACCAGAGAATCAAAAAGGATTTTTATTCAAGTTGAGGTATTTAAGATTTTTGGAAAGTAGAAGGGGTTAAAGCAGCAGTAATTTAATTAAACTAGCAGGTATACCTCATAAAATTGCACATTGTGTTCCATTGGGGTATCTGACCGTTAAAAGATCAGGCCACATCAGGCTACCAAGCAGCCAGCAACTAATTCCGGTTAGGAATAGGACAAATCTTGCAATAGTGATGTTATAATATTCCAAAGTGGTTTTTACTTACAATGTTTCAGTAGATATTACTCGGCAAAGTGCATCCACAAGTAATACGAATTCCATGAAGTCCACTTGCTGGTCTGAATTACTATCCAACTTCGTCAGGAAGCTATCAAACTCTTCACAAGTCAAGTTTCCCTTGAGAAGGGAGAAAAGCAAAGACAATTAAGCTGTGTACACAGACGCTTCTTTCAACATCATTTTCTTTCAGGCAACAGGTTTTACTAAAAGTTGCTCAATACATCTATTTAAATGTCAGCTACGTGTTAAAAGGCAGTCTGTTAGAAATATCACTTTGAAAACCACTCCAAATGAAACTGGTCTTTCAACTAGTCTCAAATGATTTTTTTTATCAGGCACCACAGACTGCCCCGTAGAGATAAGTTACATGTGTTTACATGGAGCCAGTATGTCCACTGAAGTGGAAGGCAATTGTAACAAAGTGTTATAGCCATACATAAGTGTGGCAACAAAGTATTTAGGGGACACAAGAGACACTGCTGTTAACAATTTCTAGGAATTCAACCTTAGGTAAACTAGTGTGCAGCTCCTTCCTGTGCCATAATCTGTGCCAGATGCACATAGCAAAATACATCACATAAGTAAACCATGGTCAGGAGGTAAATGCATCACTCTGGTAAAACCATCAAAGTCCAGTTACAGGTTTTAAGCCAATAAGTTTGGCAGCCTATTCAGAAGACTTAATTCTATGAGTAATCAATGTGATCAGGGACATTTTTACTTGCCTGAAGAGGTAGCAAGGTCAGAGCAGCTATGGAAAGACTACATTACATAAAGTGGACAAAAAGAATGGATTGTTTGTAGACATTAAGAGGGTGTTTCTGAATTAAACAAAAAGTCATTAAAAATTTCAGGTAGCCTGATCCTTTATTAAAATGAAAACTTCACTTCCTAGTCTGTCCTTATGGCTGCAAGAGCACTTTTCTTGTCATGCAAGATTTAGTAGTATAAACTCAGCATATGCTAAACTCCTATCAGTAGTAGGAATGCTGAACTCAAAGGCCATTTCAGTAAAAAGAAACTTCAGGGACCAGCAACTTTAGCATTATAATAGGGTCAGAAGACAGACTACTACTGACTAGGAAATTGAAGTTTTTAACCCCTGTTCCCTTGGATGCTGTTTTGCACTGTCAGATACATGTGAAACTACATAACCAATTTACTCTACAGGAAATTTGCACGGTCAGATACATGTAAAACTGTATAACCAATTTACTCTACAGGAGAAAAAAAAAAAAAAAAAGAAGAGCCAAAGCAGAACATATCAGGTCTTTTCAGTATTTTCTGCCACATCTTTGATGATCATGTTGTGCAAAGCATTTGCCAATAACAGAATTAAACCTTAAATTCCAACATAACTTGTCAAACTTATGTTAATATGACTAAAAAGGAAGTTTTAAGAGGCAGTTTCCACTCTTGTTATGGTAGATCCCACATTCCCACTAAAGGAAACATTTGACCTTTTATTCATTTACCCAACCAGGGAGAGAAAGGTACATTTGTGTACAACTTCCTATAAATGTAGATGTTATAGAGTGTATTCACTGTTGCAGTCATTACATTTGGGTTATCTGCTTGCAGGTAGCCCTCAGTCGGCCTGATTAAAGTCTGGGGTCCTGCGTTGGTTGCTGTCCCTTCTTCCATGACGTTGGGTTGTCAGGGGTATAAAACATGCAGCTGACACCATTACATCAGTTTTTCTTGTCCCAGATGTCAGGTGCCCCCCTAACGGGAAGCAATTAAAATATAAGTACAAAGATATACCTCCAACAAAAAAGCAAATACACCAAAAAGGCTTTTAAGCATAGTAAAGGAAAGTAGAGGTATAGCCAAAAGTTAGGGGGCTGAAGGGAGGGTAACCAGGACTGCAACAGTGAATACACTCCAACATCTACATTTTTATGTTAAGTGTACACAACTGTACCATGTTCTTAGTGTTTCACTGTTGCAGTCATTACATTTGGGTAGATTCCCAAAGCTATGGTTGGGAGGAGGAATTTAGATAGCATTAGGGCCAGCTATAAGGCCTTGCAAGACTGCAGTGGCAAAGCCAGCTCTGGATTTAGAGAAAGTTGGTAAATGATAATGCTTGGTGAAAGTATGTACAGAACTCCAGGTAGCAGCCTCTAGGAGGTTGCTGGTAGGGAGAAAGGCTGTACAGGTAGATGAGCCCTGGTGGAGTGAGGTCTGATCCCCCGAGCCCTGGTGGAGTGAGGTCTGATCCCCTGGGGGATAGGTTTTCCATGGTGCTTATAGCAGAAATTAATGCAATGACTTATCCATTTAGAAATGGTTTGCTTTGAAATAGCCTTCCCCTCTGCCCCTGCAGTTGTTCAGATTTCCTTTGAGGTTTAGTCCTGTCCAAGTAGAATCTAAGTTGTCTGTGCACATCTAAGAAATGCATTATCCGTTCTTTATTCTGTGGATTGGTAAAGAAGGTTGGCAAATGAATGCACTGATTAAGAGCCACAATGGATACCACCTTGGGCATGAAGGATGCCTTGGTTCTGAGGGACACCCTGTCCGCATGAATGATGATGAAAGGCTCCACTGCCATAAGGGCCTGTAATTCAGATACCCTTCTAGCTGAAGGGATTACTAAAAGGAAAGCTGTTTTTCCAAGAAAGAAATTTTAAGTCTGCAGTAGCAGCTGGCTCGAAAGGAGGTAGAGTGAGTTCCTCCAAGACAAAGAGAAGGTCCCAGGCTGGAGTTGGAGCTCTCCTGGGTGAAATTTTTGAGGAACTGCTTGAGCAGTGGATGAAAGAAGAGAAGTCCCATGTTATAATGAGCTGAAATGGCAGAGGCATGGATTTTAATGGAGGAAAAAAAAGACAGGCCCTTGTGAAGCATCTCGGTTAAGTATTGTAAAATATGAGGTAAATTGGGTGCTGCTGTGCTCATCCCTTGAGATGAGTTCCAGGCACAGAATCTTTTCCATTTTTCAGCATATTTTCTAGTACTAGGCCTCCTTGCCTCTCAAATGATATCCATCACAGGTTTGCTGAGGGATGGTAAAGGAAATTAAGTAATTATCCAGACTGCAAGGTTCAGTGTTAGAAGCTGAGAGTGCAGAATTGGTTCTCCTGCCAATACAGCAGGGAATGAGTCTGAGGCAGGTGCCATGGAGATAAGTGACAAACTGCGCAGAAGGGGGGTACCAGTGTTGGCGCGGCCAGTCTGGAGCAATCAAAATCATCCTTGGTTTGTCCTGTGATTTTTAGTAGTACTGTGTAGAGCAGAGGCAGAGGGGGAAGGCATAGACTAATAGGAAAGAGCATCCACTTTCCAGGCTTGCTTGTGGGGAGTCCTTGTGCAAAATTTGTCCAATTGGTAGTTCTGGGGAGAGGCAAACAGGTCTATATCTGGGCTCCCCCATTTGCTTGACAACATGTTGAAAGTCTTTGGTTCCAGTTTCCATTCGTGTGGGTCCATGAGGTGAGGTTTCTGCTTGGTCCGTCTGCCAGTGTATTTAATTTTCCTGGCTGGAGTTGAGCTTGTAGGTGCACTTGGTAGCTCAAGGCTGTGTTCCACAATGCCGTGTCTAGTCAGCAGAGGGAGTAATAATGTGTACCCCTGCTTGTTTATGTACCACTTAACAGTGGTGTTGTCAGTCTTTACATTAGTTGTCCTGGAAGAATGTGGTCCTTGAAGGCGGTCAGAGCATTCTGTACAGCTAACATTTCTTTTTGAAAGATATGCAGGTGCATTTGACTTGGGTTCCATTTGCCCTAAATGCACTTACCTGCCAGGTGAGCCCCCCATGCATAGTCTGTGCCTGTTGGGGTTTGGGCAGCAGGGGGTGGTGTAAAAGGTAGTCCCTTGTTTTGGTGCCAGGCCTCTGCCCACCAAAGGAACTCTAGGCGTAGGCAAGGTATGATAGGAATCATTGTTTCTAGGTCCCGAGAATGTTGACACCATAGGCTTTTTAGATACTACTGTAGTTTCTTCATATGCAGTCTTGCATATGGAATTAGAAGAATGCAGGAGGCCATGAACCCCAAGGCCTGCAGTACTGGTCTTGCAGATTGAAGTAGGTTGTCAAACGAATTTCTGTCATGAGGTAAGCCATCTGGGAAGTTGTATTCAAGCTTGCTACCAGGAATACAATTTGTTGACAGGGTACCAGTTGCAATTTTTCATTTATGGTGTACCCCAGACAAATTAGAACCCTTTGCACAAAGGCCAGATGATTCAAAAGTATGTCCTGGCTTTCTGCCCGAATTAAGACATAGTCGAGGTATGGGTATACTTGAATATTTCTTTGCCTGCAAAATGCAATAACTGGGGCTAGGCACTTTGTGAGTACCCTGGACGAAGTGATAAGCCAAAGGGCAGTGCAGAGAACTGCTAGTGCGTGTAGCCTACTTTGAAATGTAGTTATCTTCTGCAAGATTCCGTGATCGGGATGTGCAGGTATGCTTCTTTTAAATCTAGTGTTGCTAACCAGGCATCTTTGCCTAGCATAGAAGTAATTGAAGAAGAAGTTAGCATCTTGACTTTTGGAATCTCGAAAAAGGTGTTTAGACAGGTCCAGGATAGGGTGCCATGAATCGTCTTTTCTGGGTACCAGGAAAAGTAGAGTAGAAACCTAGTCCCTTTTCTGGTACCAGTTGAATAGCCCCCATGCTTAAGAAAGTACTTGTTTTTGGGCCTCTGCCCACTGATTTGGGGGTAGGTCCAGCCACCTGCTTGGTGTTGGCAACGTGTGGAAGTAAAATCTGTATCCCTGGGACACTATATTTAAAACCCATTTGTCCTGGGTAGAGTTCAATTCTTTGCATGAAGAGCAATTTTTCCCCTCAAAGGGGAAGTCAGTTGATAAGTGCTTAGAAATTTGGAAGTGAAGGCCCCCCACTTAGTTCTCCATGTCCCCTGGGACTGAATCCTGGGGTTTTTGCTGTGTTTGGGTTTGGCTTGAGAAGACCTGGAAGGGGCTGGAAAGGACCAATTCTTAGAGGGCCAGTGCCTACTGAATCTAGGAGGCTGCACTTGTAAAAAATCTTTAACAGTTTGCATAGATTTAGCTTCATCTTCCATCTTTAAGAACTTCCTCAGCCTTGTTGCCAAACAAGTGGTCCTGATTTAAAGGAGCATCCAACAATTTAGCTTTAACATGATCAGGCAAAGATTGCTCCTTAAGCCAAGCATGCCTTCTGAGCAGAGACCCAGTAACAGCAGCCCTACAAGAGGCCTCTAATGAATCAAAATCACATTGTAAAGTATGTTTTTCAACTTGTTCAGCAGAATGCATTAAATCATGTAATTCTTTATTTTCCACACAGTCAGGAATCATTTTCTGTTTAAGCAGTCCAATAACATGTTGCGGATACTTACATCTGAAACTGGCAGTTTAAAGCCCTAATGGCCAAGGTTGCAGAAGTGTAAACCTTCTTACCCCATCTATCCAGCACCCTGGAGTCTCTATCCGAAGGGGTAGGATTTTTAGCAGTAGAAGCCTTAATGCTCTTGGGCCCCGGAGAATAAGTCTCTGGATCTGCAATAGGATTTTTAAAAAGGAACTTGTGGGACTCAGGGGCCCTGTAGTATCTGTCATGAGCAGGAGGCAGGGAATCAGGGACCAAACTAGATTCCGAAAAAACATCAATGTCTAGTACAGGAGGAATAGCTACAGGCCTATGCTGAGATAGGAGAAAGAAAGCCCCAAGCCTCTTTTTTTGATCAGAAAAATCCTGGCTTTCCCAGTGGAAATGCTCCCTTAAAGTATGTAAGGTTTCCCCAAAAGAAAAATACTCAGGAGGGGAAGTGGAGGGAATCATAGCTCTCAACCTTCCATCTCACAATGGATTTCAAAAAGAAAAAAAAACTGAATGTGTGTGTGTGTTTGTGTTCGTGACTTTTTTGGAGGAAGGATGAGGAATGAACTTTTAAGACCCAAATGAAATGAGGTCCCTCGTAATGAGGTACACTTGAGGGGTATGGAGGGAATGGAGTCCTCTGCATCAGAATCTTCATAAGTAGATAAAGGGCAAATCCAGACCAGAAAAAAAACAGAATCCTGATCAGAAGATTTATAATCAACTTCAGTCCTAGGCCTCTTAGAAGGGGGGGTGGCTACCCCCGATTAGAGTCATCAGATGTTCAGCCATTCTTATCATTTGTTTTTTTTAGGCATACAGGCTTGAGCATAGTTTTTTTTTTTTAGGTATGAATTGAGATTTAGGCCTAAGTAAAGGAGGCTTCGATTTAATATGCAAGTCTGTAGGCCTGAATAGACCTTCAGAAGCCGGTGGCTGCACAGAAGCTCCTGACCCATCCAAGGTAGAGACATCCTCGGGTTCCATAGTTGAAGCATCTCGCTGCATACCTGACTCCGAATGGGTCTCTAGAGAGGCCTGCGAATCAGAAGTAGCGGGTATCAGGGGTTGCAAAAGAGCCTTGGAGTACTGGCGACTGGCTTAGGAGAAGCATAATCAGCAGTTTTGGACCTCGGCGGCCTGTTTTTATCTTTGCGTTTTTTCAGAGTCCTGGTAGTTGGATGGCTAACTGACGACATTTCTGGATAATTAAACAGAGAACCAAAATATTTAGAAGCGAAAATATAGACTACAGATAGTGTGCTGATTAAATAAAGCACAAAACCGACAGCAAGGTACGTCGTGGTCAGGGCCTAGGCAAGGAATACAGTACGAATGAAAATTTATGGACGTATTAGGTTTCCACAAGTAATGCAATTATTAACTTTTACTGACATCGGTAAGGAGCAAGAAAAAAAAGTTTCCCCAATGGGGTACTTAGCTTTAGTTGAAGACTTCGGTTCTGAAACTCGAAAATGAAAATTTCATGAGTCGGCCGACCAGCACTTGTGAACTGCTTCTGCTTCTTGCCATACAGTGCCCGAAAGACTGATGTAATGGTGTTGGCTGCATGTTTTATACCCCTGATGACCTGACGTCATGGAAGAAGGGACAGCAACAGACGCAGGACCCAAAACTAAGTTAATCAGGCCGACTTGAGAGCTACCTGCAAGCAGATAACCCAAATGTAACGACTGCAACAGTAAAACATGAAGAACATCAAGTAAGACTGCTTTAGTGAACTCATTCTGAAGAGCTGGTGAATGGCAGTTCTGCATCAGTTCCTACTGTAGTTTTGATACTAAGATTTTCAAATAAGTGTAATTCAGAACTAAAAGCAGGAAAATCAGGATTACATTAAACATTTTTACAGGAGAGCGAGCTCCTTGCACTAGTTTCTTTTACCAACTTCCCTCTTTTCCCAAAGGACAGCAATGTATTTCTCCTAAATTACACTTTTCATAGTTACAAGGAGCACACTTGCATGCCCCTCAAAACTAACAGGACCCCTTCCATCTCATGCTGCCAGTCAGCCTACGAACAGCACTACAAGCCAGCTAGACCACAAGGTTACAAAATGGTGGCAGCCATGGAGGTCTTGCTCTTGACTCCTTCAAGGAGCAGTTGGGCATTCATTCCACAACATGTTGCGATTTATGCAACAATTCCAACTTGGAAGAGCAGGTACATGTGTAGCAGAACCCCTGCCTCAAGTACAAGGTAGAGTAATTATATCCTTAGGAAACATGTCCAGAGTCCTGGCCCTTAGAATGAGGCTGGTTCTTAAAGAACTCCCAAAAGGAACAGTCACATCATTCTTTGTGGGAGGGGTTGTCCACACTGAATTCTCCCAAGGATAAAACATGTAGTGAGCATTACTGGGAACAGCAGTCAGTGTTTGCACTAATCTCAGAACGCCAGCCAAACATGGATCACTCAGGAAGAACTTCCTTGATACTGCCATGCTACCAATCATCCAACCCTCCTTGATCCCTTACACTTTTGCATAACAAAATGGCATCACAAACACTACTGCCATCTGCATTAAATCAGTACAAGATACACTGGAGGGATTTTACATCACTTCATTTCATATGCAATGGAAGATTGAGATGATAGCGACAGTTAATTCAATAGCATATGTAGAGTCAACCTATACCAGACTTGTTTTTGCATTTCTGGAGGCAGGACGTGGCCCAGAAAAGCAAGTGCTTACAAGCACATTGTGGTACATGCATCAACTCTACATTGGAAACTATGAACCTGTGAACGTCAACCCATCTTACATGTGGATAATTTCCTTAAAACGTAGCATCTTTGAGTGGAAAGAGTATTGTGCTCTTAATCTACAGACTTGGAAATTCCACATGTCTCACCTTATCTAGGCACTTTAGGCATCTAGGACTTGAGACTTCAGCTAGTTATCAAGCAAAGTTATGCTTTTCTGGAGAGGGCACAGGGTGAGACAGAACCTTACAGGGAAGCAAAAAGGCATGTCCTACACATACCTGCTAGTGGTGGCCAGTGAAAATGGTGAAAGGCACTGAGTGAGTTGGTCTAGCAGGAAGGAAACAGTATTAAGGTATTGTTTTAGAGTGAATACATGCCTGTATGGTAGGCATCTGCTCAGACATGTTAAACAGCATCAGACAAGAAAAGTTTTTAAAAACTAAGGCTGCAACACCAACACTAGTGCTAGGTAAACTGGTACCAAGTAAATGGAGACAAGAGATGGTGCTGGAACCAGTGTCAAGAACACACCTGCAGAGCAGGCATTGGGGGAACTTCCAGAACCAAGTTTGTGTTCTGATTGGGGACAGAATAGGCAAAGAGATGGCTGAAATGAGAAAAAAAAAAAAAAAAAAAACAAACATACCTCATCACAGTGGGGAGCTTTTGTTCCACTTCCTATTTGAACCCAACTTCTTTAGTGCTAAAGTGTGATTCTTTCCAAGCCTACTCGGACATTTAAGGTTCTTCAGATTCATCAGTTTCCATCAGAAAAAAATGGAAGAACTGTCAATTGGCATAATGGTTAAGGTGTTTACCTTACAGACACAAGGTACAGGGTTGGATTTTCATCTTTAAAGGGAAGTTGGCCAAGCTTAGAATGGCTTGCAAGGACACTTAGCGTAGTACTTGCGAACCAAAAGCAGGTGTTGCTTTGCAGTCATTTCATTTATACTAACGTTACTGTTTAATAGCCCGGACATCTGCCTTCCATAAGCACATGTTGTGCAATCTAAAGCTGTGAAAACCACAATAGTGCCTAGTCCTACTAAAAAGAGCCACACGATCTAATGGGCGCGCGCTTCAGATAAGCATTTCACAGCAGAAACCTAAAATAGCCCATCCAAATCATAAATACAGAGAAACCTACAACATTCTTATAGAAGGCTGGGACATGCATTGCCCCAGAAATTTCCATGGTAGAACAGTTGGGACAGGAAACACCTGCAATGCAATCTTGTCACTACCTGCATGCCATAAATATAAAAGAAAAACTCACCAAGCCCAATTGTTCCTTGAACATTTGCTTTACTTCCCTTTTATTCATTTTAGTTTTGTCACCTTCTTTGCCTGCATATTTCTGAAAGCAGGCCATTATGTTGTGGATATAATTCGCCAGTGACATTCTGAATCAATGTTTTTTCTAAACAATGCCTGCAAGACAAAAAAAAAAATTACTTTTACGACACCTCTTACTTTAACAGCTACCTCACCCAGAGAAATACTGTAGTAAACAAAAAGTGTAACCCTGACTGTAGTGTTCCAACTCAAGTATAGCTGGCGAAATTAGATAAAATGCAAGGATAAGGTTTCATTTTGATCCAAAATGTAATGATATGCCATTTCAATTTGATCCAATATGCAACTACTGTTCAGATTTCAATACTTGGCATGAAAAACATGAAAAAAGGAGGGGACTTCAGGTTCCAAGGAAACTAATAAAAGCAATGGTAAATGTTAAGTTTAAATCTGCTTGGTTTTGTTACCAAAAAAATAGGAAAGCAAGACCATCCAAAAAGTGCACAGTATGCAGACATCTTACTCAAGTGTTACGATAAAAAATATTTGCTCCCAATTAGCTCAGATAATCAACTCTGCTGATCATAGTAAAGGCAGGGCAAGTTTTTATTATGAGACTTTAGATGATCTGTAGAGCAGGCCACACTAATCACTCAGCAAGTGTACCTGGCCAATAAACAGAGTTACATGGGGGAAGATGCCAAAAGAAGAGTTAACATCACTATACAAAACGGGATAAGATTAAGTCTATAGTTTGTGTTGCTGACTTGGACACCGAGATCATACAGTGTTACTCAAACTAAGCAGTGGAAACCCTACTTTAGGATAGCAGTCCACCCTTAGCCATGGTCCATGT
The DNA here is from genome assembly GCF_019279795.1 of Protopterus annectens. Classification (NCBI taxonomy): domain Eukaryota; kingdom Metazoa; phylum Chordata; order Ceratodontiformes; family Protopteridae; genus Protopterus; species Protopterus annectens. The sequence continues at coordinate 699,255,740 of NC_056741.1, forward strand.
TAACACTTTTTTTTTCATTCAGCTGCAACATTTAACTTCTCTTGCACATACATGCATAACTGTAGTAAGGGGAGAAGCGATTTCATAAACTACCAGATTACAGGTGTACTTTTCCAGTTTAGTATCAAAAAAACTTTACCATATCCTGTTACAGGTTAAGAGAGACTGAACAACTTGAACCAGCACAAGATCTGTGCAATATTTTGTTTTATATCCATCCATTTTGGCACACAAAAATATTACATACACACATGTGTATATATATATATATATATATATATATATATATATATATATATATATATATATATATATATATATATATATATATATATATATAACACAAATACATTTTATATTTATATATTATAGATGTACATTATATACACACAAAAATATATATTACACTATACACACATTTACAAAATATTGTGCGTGTATGCAAATTGTATATATATATATAATATATATATATATATATATATATATATATATATATATATATATATATAACACACACAAACAATTTGAAAATACTCGACCGTTGAAAACACAAGCAAGATGGGTCTGGAAGCGATAAGAGCAAACTCCACTTAATGAAAACACTGTTTAATGTCACATTATAACACACACAAATATGCAGGAGTCCTCTTCAGCAGATAGAACATTTAAAGTTTTGAGCCTCATATGGCAGAGTCTATATGATTGAACTTTTAAAAGTT